>NW_026057586.1:1397140-1473089 GCF_023721935.1 Panthera uncia
TGTCTGTGCACGCGTGTCTGCTGCGTGTGCACGTGTGTTGCCTGTGCGTACGTGTGTCTCTTGCATGTGCACATGTGTGTGCACGTGTGTTGCCTGTGCGTGCGTGTCTCCTGCGTGTGCACGTGTGTGTGCACGCGTGTTGTCTGTGTGCGCGTGTGTCTTCTATGCGTGCACGTGTGTTGCCTTTGCGTGCGTGTGTCTTCTGCGTGTGCACGTGTGTTGCCTTTGCGTATGTGTGCCTTCTGTGTGCGCACGTGTGTTGTCTGTGCGCGCGTGTCTGCTGCGTATGCACGTGTGTTGCCTGTGCACACATGTCTGCTGCGTGTGCACGTGTGTTGCCTGTGCGTGTGTGTGTGTCTTCTGCGTGTGCACGTGTGTTGCCTGTGCGCACGTGTGTCTGATGCGTGTGCACGTGTGTTTTCTGTGCGTGTGTCTTCTGTGTGTGCACGTGTGTTGCCAGTGCGTGCGTGTGTCTGCTACGTGTGCACGTGTGTGTGCACGTGTGTTGTCTGTGTGTGTGTGTCTGCTGCGTGTGCACATGTGTGTGCATGTGTTGTCTGTGTGCGTGTGTGTCTGCTGTGTGTGCACGTGTGTTGCCTGTGTGTACGTGTGTCTCCTGCATGTGCACGTATGTGTGCACGTGTGTTGTCTGTGCGTGCGTGTGTCTGCCGCGTGTGCACTTGTGTGCGAACGTGTGCTGTCTGTGTGAGCGTGTCTGCTGCCTGCGCACGTGTGTGTGCACGTGTGTTGCCTGCGTGTGTCTCCTGAGTGTGCACGTGTGTGTGCACGTGTGTTGCCTGTGCGTGTGTGTGTCTGCTACGTGCGCACGTGTGTTGCCTGTGCGTGTGTGTGTCTGCTGTGTGTGCTCGTGTGTGCGCACGTGTGTTGCCTGTGCCTGTGTGTGTCTCATGCGTGTGCACGTGTGTGTGCACGTGTGTTGTCTGTGTGCACGTGTGTCTGCTGCGTGTGCACGTGTGTGTGCACGTGTGTTGTCTGTGCATGTGTGTGTCTTCTGCGTGTGCACGTGTGTTGCCTGTGCGTGCGTGTGACTCTTGCATGTGCACGTGTATGTGCACATGTGTTGCCTGTGCGTGTGTCTCCTACGTGTGCACGTGTGTTGCCTGTGCATGTGTGTGTCTCCTGCGTGTGCACGTGTGTTGCCTGTGCGTGTGTGTGTCTCCTGCATGTGCACATGTGTGCGCACGTGTGCATTGCAGTCTCAGGCAGGCGTGAGGAGCCGCTCTGAGTGTTAGACAGGCTCTACACGCGGGTGTGGCGCCTTCCTGGAGCTGAGACCACAGGGAGACCTCAGGCTCAGGGGGTTGCGTGAACGGGGCGGCGTCTCCTGTCTCGTGCGACCTCTGTTCAAAGTTGAGACCCGGGTCCCAGCTCAGGACGCAGGTGGCTTCTGCTGCCACCCGCCGCTGGGTTGGAAGCAAAGCCCCTCACGCTTCTCTTACTGCAGACGGAACCGTGTCCTTCATTCTCCCTTGGTGTCCGATTGTTCGGAGCTTCTGGAATCCCCCGGACGTAGTCGTGGTCTCGTGGTAGACCCACACCCGCAAGTGTGGACGGGATGGAACCGCGTGGGGCGGGTGATGAGGGCCTAGAAACATCGCGGTTAACTGTGGTCCGGCCGGCCGACGGAATAAAGCCCAGGCGGTCATCGTCCGAAGCGGGGCCGCAGGGCCGCGGGACATGCTCTGTCGCGGGCATCGTGTCCCCACGTGCAGCTGCTCCCTCCTGTCCTGGCGGCGTGTTTCACGTGAGCGGTGGCCAGCATCCGCCGTGTCCACGCGGTCCGGTCCACGGCTGAGCTTGAAGGCCTCTGTCTGTGCTCTGGGGAGGGGCTGGCTCGGAGCCTCGTGATGAGGGGAGCAGGGGAGGGTCCCCTTACCTTTGACCCGTGGTTGAAAGTGGGCGTCCTGCCCACAGAGGTCGCGACGCTGGCCTGTGGGGTGTAAGACGGGTGGCCCGGCCCATCACACAGATGTTGGGACGGTTCTTCTGTTACTGCTGAACATTCACGCACCTCCCGTGTTTGCAAACAGCTGCAAAGGCTTCAGTGACTGTACGCGTCCCCCACGGACAGCTGTGCTTAGGGCTGCCCCTCACTGGGGTGGTGACACCTGTGAGGCCGCTGCACCCTCGCTGAGGGGCTCCTGGGCTCGTGTGTGAGCTCCTTCCCACCCCGTCTCTGGCCACCTGGCCAGCTCTGCCTCTCCTGTGTCTCTCCCTCGAGCTCAGGCCCCTGACCTGCCCGAATGAACTGGGCCTTATCCTTTCCGCCGCTGCTGCAACAAAACGCCGCCGTGCGGCTCAGAGCATCCGAAGTCTACTCTCCCGCGGCCCGGGAGCCGGGGGTCTGAGCGTGTCCCGGGGCCGTGCTTCCAACGAGGGCGCCAGGGGAGGGTCCTTCCTTGTGTCGCAGCCTCTGGGGATGCTGGCAGTCCTTGGCTTGTGGCCGCATCCCTCCAGTGTCCCCCACTCCGCCGTCGCTTGGCCGTCTTCCCGTATCTCTGGGTCCGACTTCTCTGTCCTCAAGAAGACACCAGTCCTGCGGGGTTTAGGGCCCAGCCTACTCCAGCTTGACTTGTCTTAATTACACCTGCAAAGACCCTGTTTCCGGGAAAGGTCGTATTCACGGGACCAGGGGTTAAGATGCAGACGTACTTTGGGGGGATATGATTCACCCCAGCCATGCAGCAAACACGAGTGGAATGGAGAATGCTATTGGAGCCTTTTCTGGAAAATGCGACCCACCCCCCCGTTCTAGCTCTGCCTGGGCGGGTGTCCTGTGGCACCCCCTCTGAGGCCTGCACCCCCGCGGACCACACACTCTGGCTATTCTCCCAGCGGGTCCAGAGACACCTTGCGCGTCTCTTTGGCGATCTGCAGTGACACCCGGATTAGGCACAGACTGTCGCTTCCAAAACACCTGGTGGAACAGGTGCGTCCTGGGGCTGGTTCTCCTGGTTTCTTTCCTGACCCGCATGTGTGTGAAGACAGGAGTCGAGGCAGGGAAGGCGGTCAAGTGCAGCCGGGTCTTCCTGGGCTGGCGAGGCCCGGCGCTCGGGGTCCAGAGGGCCACGTGAGGGGCGGCAGGCTAGACGCGCGTCGTCCTTGGCCCGCCTTCCGGGCGGCGTTTTAACCTGCTGGAGCCGTGGGGACCGTGAAGGGCTCAGAGCAGGGAGGCCCTGGACCACTGGCTCCCCGACCACCCGGCACAGTCGGCCCATCTGCTCACCTCAGGCACCTGCGATCCTGTGTCTCCATCCTGCCCACGCCAAACCTCCCCCTACGGCCTGAAACAGCTGGCCGCCAACCCCAGGATCGCCGTGAGCACGACAGTTGCTACTGGCCACTCCATCTGTCCAGCTCTCAGCCCCCTGCCCCGGGCGAGATGCCGGAGGGCTGATGTTCCGAAGGACGCTTCTTACGGAACAGCCGTGCGATGAACATGTGGTCACGGTGACTTTGTCCGTTTAACGGGACCCGAAGCTTGGGACGATCTCCCACTGAGCACAGTAGACATGCATCTCCACTTGGCGTGAACTTCACGGAGGCAGGCCGAGTCACGGGAGCGGACCGCGGCACACCGGGCGTGGGCAGCGAGTGGGGCAGGACGGCTCGCCAGCACGCGACTCAGGCTTTCTTTTCCCTCCAAGATAAGAAGAGCACGGTTCCCCAGGAAGAGGTCCTGAGCGAATGTAAAAGGCGAGCGTCGTGTGGGATCCTGGGGCCTTACAAAATCTAATGTGGAAGCCACTGCCTTACTTGGTGTCTGGAGCGCTTGAGCCCAGCCTCACGCCGGAGCTGTCGAATTTCATGGGACGCACGCGCACACGATTTCCTCGCTTTGATTTACCCTTGCTGCTATGGTGTGAGGAGTGACGTCCACACGTGGAAACACAAACAGCCACATGTTAAACGGCGTGGGCAGAAAGACGGGGTACGTACCCGCTCGGGGCAGGTGCTGAGCTCAGGTGCATTCCGGTCTAGGGAAAAGGGGAAAGAGGAAATAGTTCTGTGGTCTCTGATGCAAATCCAGCCCGTCCCCGTTCTCTTTGGGGAATGCATAGATCCTTGAAATGAGGTTTATCTCATAGCAGAGGCAAAAAGAAAAGACACATATGTTTAAAGACTTTAAAAATGGAAACACTATTTTACTCCAACGCAGATGACACAGTCCAGATGACATTTTCCCCGTGTTTCTGTTAACCGGCTAACAGACTGAATCCTTCCTACAGGGACAGGGTCGCCACAGGGGACAACCATGTCTACAGGGATCAGATCAACAACATTGGAAGCTCCCCGCCGGCTCGATGATTGTCCCAAGACCGAGCCCTGAATCTTTTCGTCGTGAGGTACCCTCCACACTTGAATCTAGCATACACGTTTGACATTTACGTTACAAACTGCCAGGGGGCCCCAGAAATGGACACTCAAGGAAAGCCCGTGACTCCAGGTCAATTATTCGTGAGGTCTTGATTCGTGGGAAAGTCGTGCCTGCAAACTGGAGATCTCAGTTGGAGGCTGGCCCCAGGAGCACAGACGGCAGGCAGCCCTGGGGGTCCCGTAGTATAACCTTACTCCCGGGTCACAAATAAGCCTGAGCTGCCTTTGTCCACGAGAACACCCACGTGGCTCCTATGGATGTTCACCTTTCTACAGCTTTGGGTGCACAAGACCGTCTCCGGTATTGGCTGCTCTCCCGCACCCCTGCCGGCTGCACCAAACCCGGCCCTCTGCCCCTCGGTTCCGCGGCTGTCGTCCAGTCTCACGTCCCAGGAAAGAGCCTCCCGGGACCCGGCCCTCTGCACACACGCCTCGTGACTTTGCCTCCGTCTTCCAGAAACGGGTCTTCATCTTGTCCCCGGGCCAGGCTCTCATGCTTGTTTTTAAACAAACTTCTCTGTGAGGGGCTAATACAGGCTCGTGTGTGGAAAGGTGAAGAGAGGGAAGGTCATGGTGTGAAGATCCTTCCATTCATGTTCCCCGTGTGTCCCTTCTCCTTCCCAAAGTCGAAGGCGACGACTATGTTCCTGTGTGTCCTCTCAGGGGCCTTGAATAGTATGGCCGAGAGTATCCCAATCCCTGGTCTGGTTTATGTCACCGTGACTCGTCGGATGGTCTCGCAGACACGTGCCACTCCAACGGCGTCTGCAGACCTACTGGGTGATATGTGGTGTGTCAGTAGGAGGCGCTTCTGGAGCCGCGGCCCTTGCCTCCAACACCAGCTCGTGTGAACTTTCAGACGCGTCTCGGGCTCCATCACGATCACTGGATTAGCGGCGCAGGTGGTACTGATCCCCGAATGACAGCCCCTCCTCCTCGGCCCTGACAACGAAGCGTGTCAACAGACTCTAGGTCTGTGCCCGTCTGACAGGTGAAAAGGTGTATCCCAATGCGGTGTGAATTCTCATATTTCAGATGAGCGAGTGTGGCCGTCTTCCGTTCGTTTCGAAGCTATTTTTAATCTCTTGCGTTTTCTGTTTGTTCATACATTTGGTCCATGTTGCCATCATGTTATTGATCTGTTTCTTATTGATTTGTAGGAGCCCTTTAAATTAAGGGAGGCAGGGTTTTCTCTGTGATATATGTTGTAAATATGCTGCCTGTTTGTTATTTTCCTTCTCGCCTGTGTGATGGAGCTTTGCAATTAGAAAACTTCTATATTTGTATAGTCGAATTTATCAGTCGACTCTTTTATGACTTCTGGATTTTTGTTTTGTTCGGAAACGAGGTCTTCCTCGCTCGGTGATGAGGAACATTTTCCGCTGTTTTCTCCTGCTGTCCCGTTTTGTGTCTGTGTCACTGTTATTTTGTATTTACAGCTTTATTCGATACGGAATTTATCTTGGTGTCGGTAGTAAGAGAGGCATCAGCTTTGCTTTTTTTCAGATGGCCCTTCCATGTCCCTGTAGTATTTATTGAACCTTCTTTTTCTCAATGATATGAAATGACACCTTTATTATATACTAAATCCCTGATATAGATATTTGGATCTATTTCTGGACTCCCTATTCTATTCCATTGATTTATCTGTCCATTCTGTGCGACAGCTGTGACACTGACATTATGGTACGCTTTAACATCTGGTAGGAAGGGTCCCTCCATATCACTCTTTCCCACAGCTATTTTATGGATATTATTTTATGGTTTTTCCCTTATGGATGTTTTATCAGGATTGCATGACATTTTTCAATTAATTCAGGTAGAATTGATATCCTCCTACTACGGGCTTCCTATCTGAAGGTCGAGTGCGACTTTCCTGCAGAAAATTCTTCTTTTGGAATACTCAGTGGGGTTCTAAAGTTGTCCTCATACACATCCTGTACCTATCGTTTGACTTTCCCCCATCACATTGTTTATCTGACGGGTGGGATGTAATGATGGGGGTGTTTCACTTTTTACCGAACCACCTAGCCGGATTATTTGATAATTTCTAACATTTTCAGGCGATTGAGTGATTTTTTTTTTCCCCAAGCATGTGATCCTATCATCTGCACGTGATGAAGGACACCCTGTGGTCCTGGTTCCGTACGGGCCCTTCCCCTCCTAGGCTTCTCCTGAACTCACGGCTCCGCCCTGCCCTCTCCTTGAGACCGCACACCTGCTTCTGCTCCCTCAACATCTTCGACTTCCGGGCAGGTAAGCTCCTTCCCGGGTCACATCGCCGCCGGGACGGGCACCAGGACCAGCTCTGGTCTCAGGGACGCAAAGGTGGGGACCTGGTGGCACCCCCGGCCGAGCCCGTCCATTCACGCGCTGCCCCTTCACTGACTGTCCCTCGTGCTCTGCTTCGCTCCCGGTGTCCCTCAAGGCTTCATGTGTCACCTCTGCTCACCTGGACCCACCCCTCCCTGTAGTGCAGAAGGAGCCCGTACCCTGCTGTGTCTTTCCAGCCAACACTCCCAGCCCGACCCTGCTGTGCAGCCACCATCTCCTGGCCCTGCCAGGGATCCTGCGGGCGCTCCTGACTGCACCCCCCGCTCCCCCCTGCTCACCCCCACCCCCTGCCCCTCACTCCCCCCTGCGCACCCCCCACTTGGCTGCCTAGAGAGATGGGAGCCACGAACACATCCCTTTACAACACGCCTACATTTGATTCACTGTCCAGGAGTCTTTATTTCACAATCCTCCTTCCTGCCAGACATTTCCTGGGCACCTTGTGTCTGGTGCCGTCTTGATAAAATCCCTACCCAGTACTTCATGTTTTATCTACTGTATTCAGTGGGTCTTCACTATCTCCCTCCTGAGGGCGCCCGGAGTAGCAGCCCAGCCTCAGAGGCTGCAGTGTCTAGCAGGTTAGTAGGTGCTCACTAAGTGTTTTGCTGTTAAGTGAAAACACGGGGTAGGATCTGCTGTCTGCCTTTGCAGGGCGCCCCGACAGCGGTGAGCCCCGCGCCGCGTTACGTCCTCCATTTTGCTCAGTCACGTTGAATCCGGTTCTCGCGTGGGGTTTCCAGACTGCTTCCCCCGCTCCTCCAGAATCCTCTGTCTAGTGGTGGGCATTTTATGTTCCATAACAGCAATCCCTTCTGTGTCCTCCATGCACCGTCAGGATGCTCAGGACTGACAGCTCGCGGTGTTTCATCTCGGAGTCTGGTACCGCGGTGTGGCCAGGGTGAGGGTGCAGAGATCTCTGGGAGACCCAGCACAGCAACCGTGTCCACAGACGCGCCCGATTCTACACGCATACGTCTACAAGTCACCATGCCCCGACACTGTGGTGGGCCTTGAGATTACCATGATAATGATGAGCTTGGCCTTATCCCAAGTACCGGAAGTGCTTTAAACCCTTTGACGCTAAAGTTGACCCCACGAGGTAGACACTTGTCTTGTATCTGTTTTGGGATTTGCAACCTGAGGATGACGTCCCGTGGCTGTGATGCCCACCGAGCAGCCGGAGGAAGGAGGAAGAGCTGGGCTCCAGGCCGACGGGGCCGCGGCAGACCCGCACCGGTGGGCCGTGGACCGGGCGCTCGTGTGGCGCCGTGCGTGGCTCTAAGACAAAGCGGGTCCCTGCCTCGTGCGGCTGACGTGGTCCTTGAAGATTCCTGCCCCGTTATGTGCCCTGGCAGTCTCCTGTCCGAATCCTCCTGGGTCCGATCTGTCATTTTTATCAGGATAGCTCAGGTATCTGCATGAAGCCCGGGACATAGTGTAGGGTAGGAAACCATGTTACTGAACTGGTCTAAATCACAATAAAAACCTGCCTTAGAAAACTTAAAATATTTGTCTAAAAACATTACTATCCCGTGGGATGAAGAGTTTTTTGAGTTCTAGTCTTGGTAAAAAGTCCATCACTCACGGCTCGTCTTGTGGAGTGGTGAGTCTGTGTTGAGTTTTGTGTGTGTTGGGGTGTCGTGTTTTCTTTTGTGGCAAGAAGTGAAAACTTCTGCACATAACAGGCCACCCATCTGTACGGTGCGTGCGGACTCCCCCAGTCCAGGACTTTACTGGAAAACCAGTTGGTGGGCAACAGAAACGAACGTTAAGAACGGGACTGAGTAGATGGCGAGCCACTGAACCGGGGCGCGTGGCCCGGTCCACCCGTGGGCACCTACAGGAGAACATTCTGGCTGCAGAGAGATGGCTTCAGACCAAAGAAAACACACTGATACGTTTTATCTGTAAGTGTGAGAACTAGAGAGTCCGGAAACCCAGTGACCTCATAGCACACTTCCTTTGATTGTGCTCCGTGAGTACTGGGCCACCACCAGGCCACGCTGCTCTGCTGGCCCGCAGGCGGGGAGCCATACGTGACGCTGAGGTCCAAAGCCAGGCTCTCTGAGCGTGAGTCCGTCTGGAGCGAATGCCTGACGAAGGCTGGATTTTTCCAGGGTTTGTGTGCAGTCGTGTCCAAATGTAAGTGATGTTGGTATTCTCAAGAGAATCGACCTGGAGACAAAAATAATTTTAAAACGTCCCTTTCAGTTCCAAGTGTCCCGCACTGTCATCAGTTCCTTTAGGGTTTGACCCGGGAACTTGATGCGTGACTGGTCTTGTCCTACGTTATGCTGAATTCCGAGGGATCCAGGATCAGGCAAACGTTCCCTGGAGAGGGTGTACAGACTTACCTCAGATGGCAAAAACCATAGAGGAGAAGTGTGTCTGTGACCGCGACTTTACCCACCACTGACGAAGCCTCTTTACTTGATCGTTACCGAGACGCTAGTCACACTGGAAGATACATTAAAAAAAATTATTTTTAACGTTTATTTGGGAGACAGAGAGAGACAGAGCACGAGCAGGAGAGGGGCAGAGAGAGAGGGAGACACAGAATCCGAGGCAGGCTCCGGGCTCTGAGCCGATGTCGGACGCTCGACCGACTGAGCCACCCAGGCGTCCCTGGACGCTACGTTTTACACGAGCTCTGGCACCTGGCTCCACTCTGCAATGTGTACAAATGTTTGAGAATCTCTGGCTTCTCTGGGGATTTTATAAGAATATGGGAAACTTCTCTGAGAAGAAAGCACCACATTTAAACGATTTGCATGTACTTCTAGAGGCAGCCTCTCCTCCGGGAATCTGCATGTTAGCACCTGTTGGGAAGTCCGTCAAATGAACCGAGGCCATGTGAACAGTGTGCTCTGAAGGAGGTGGGCAGGGAGCAGTGTGGCTCTGTCCTGGAAAAGACATCTCTAATCCTGCTTTGGCCCGTCCTCTGTGCACCTTGGGGACTCTTCCCCTGTGCATTATGCACCCTCAGTGCCATCCTGCCCAGAGCCAAACTGTTCTTTTCTTTTTCTGAAAAAAATTAATGGCTCATTTTCTGCTAAAGAAGATGGGTTGCAGCCATTACTTGGTGTTAACATGGAAGGAAAAACGATCGCTTGTTGAGAACCTCAAAGAACACTGCAGACCACGTGACGGAGACCCACACGTGACCTCGTAGCAGAGAAGATGTCGGTAGGGGAACGTTTCCTCTCTGCCTCAAAAGCTGGTGGGTTTCCTCTTCCACGGCGGCTCTGGAGGAGGCAGGGCTGCGGTGCATGGAAATTCTCTGAGAGCAGAGAGACGGTCGGCAGTTTCTGGAGCCAGTCCAGGAGGGAGGACGTTGAAAGGCAAGGGGGCAGGGAAGGATCAAGCAGGTGCAGGGAGGGAGGGGAAGCAAGACGCTCCTTGGAGGAAAGCAGTTTGTCACAGAACCCCCGATGATCTTGGGGAGCGAGCGCCTGTAACGTTCCAGCTGAACGCGCTCGCACCGCTGAAATGTGGATCTCTCCCTCTCTCCCTGCCAAACTCTGATGGGGTCTGGCACACACACACCCTTTGTGAAGGGGGTTTTGTCGTCGGCGTGGTGGCTTCTATTCTGTGGTGCCACAGGAAACACAGGTGTGCTGGGGTCGGCATGGTGGGGGACCGGCAGCGAGGGGCAGGTTGACGGCGTGATTCCCACCCGGGACCCACCTGGGAGCAGGACCTCAGCCTGAGAGGCGACCTTTTGAAGCTCCCCGTCCCGTGACGAGGGGCTCTGGCTGCAGCCCAGGGGTCCAAGCTCATCCTTGAGACAGAAAGGGGCAGGGCCCAGCTGACACCAGCCTGCCCCGGGGGGCTGGGAAGAGAAGCTGAGCTCGTGCCCAGTCTCGGGCACGCCCCTCCCTCTCGAACTTCAGTTTTCCCACCTGCAGTCGAAGGCGTGAACTAAATGGCCTTCCAGCCTCAGGAGACGGGCGGGGCCCCGCCTTCTGCTCCATCAGGACAGGGAGACCCCACGAGAGGGGTGGGCAACGGGCCAGGGGCATCTGCCACGAGTGGCCGGAGTGCTGCCTTCACTTCCCGCTGAAGGCAGAGGGACCACGGTGAAGACAGCTCAGGAAGCCTCCCGCATTGTCAGCCGCAAATGGTTTCTTAGGGACACAGCAGGAGGGGGGGAATGCAGGAAGTGGGGGCGAGCAGTGCTGCAGGGGGAGGTGAGGTGTGGATCAGAGACCCTCCCGGAGAGCCCTGTGCAGATACCGGGGCTCCACGCAAGGGGCCACGGTGACGCCGAAGGTGCGGTCCACAGGAGACACCCATGGGTTCCCACCAGGGAATCCACGTGAGGCGGAAACTTTGTGACCTAGTTTTCAAACATGATCCCGCCTGTTCACAGAACGTACAGTTCTGCTGCCTCTGCATGGACATAACCACGGAAGCGTTCTCGGGCATTCCGGTGGACGGTGATCGCAACGGCAGGGTCGACGGCTTTGCACTTTGAAAAGAGAGAGGAGCCAAGTTGCTTGTATGGGGGCTGAGGGACCAGCCCGTCCTAGACCCTCCCTGGACAGTGAAATGTGTGAGAAAGCCATACCCGGAAAATTCTCATATGCATATGAAAAATCATGCGATGAAAAGGGGGCAAGGGATTAGGACAAGATAAATTTGCACCAGCCTTGCACATTCTGTTGACAAATTTGGTGTTTTTGCGTTGTTGCCCCCGAACTCCCGGTTACCGAGGGGATGACATTAACGTGGAGAAAATGGCTTATTCTGTGCGATAAATTCAAACAGAGATGACGCACTTTGCCCCCCAAGTATATCTAAGAAATTGTGGGGAAATGTCAAGCATTTCAAGGGAAAGCTGCTGTAAATTCTGATGCTGGAGACGCTCACAATTTGTGCGGAGCAGAAAGGGCCCTTTGTCTGCGCGGGGCCGACACTCAGCGTGTGGAATATTATGAGCTGGGCGTCCCAGGGAAGGACGAGAAGAAAAGTGGGGCTGTGACAGTCCAGGCGCTGGCGGGCTGGGAGCGGGCAGAAGGCCCCGGGCAGGCCCCGCGGAGGCAGGAGGAGACCCTCCCTGGGGCCCCGGGCCCGGCCTCCTGCGTGTGCACCTGCCCTGCACCCGGGACCGGCAAATCTGTGCAGGGGGGTCCGGGCCGCAGGGGGCAGGGGGCGCCCGGGTCGCGGCTGCCTCGGTGCCCCACCGGGGGTTGTGGCCCGCACGTACTGGGTACACGCTGCGGGGCGCCGAGGCCTTCATCCTGGAAGGGGCTCCGCCCTGCAGACTCTGGGGGTCTGCTGGATTTGGATCACATTTCATTTGAGAAAATAAGTGAAAGAAGAACACGCGGGCCCCCACCAACACCCCCAACAAAATCAACACTCTCGTGCCAGTGGAAGAGAGGACGAGCCGCTGGTCCAGGGCGACCCTCGCCAGGGTCAGAGGGTGGTGGGGGACAGCGGGGTGGGGGGAGAGGAGGACAGAGACCCCCACCCCCAGCCCCCGCCCGGCACACACCCTGGGCAGAACGGCCATTTCACAGTGATGTTCATATTCCGCCCACTTTTCGGCCTCAGCACCGGGCAGGTGCAGAAGGCAGATTCCGTGTCCCCTGCTTCGTCTGCAAGCTCCCCCGCCCCCATTTCTACTGTCAGGGCCTCTGCAGAGACCAGGATGCCACTGGGCTGCCTCCAGCACCCCCCCCCGCCTGCTGGGGGCACCTACACTGCCTCCCAGCTGCCCCCTGCTGTATGCACCCCTCTCACTCCCCCCACCACCGTTCTGCTCTGCTGAGCATACTCCCTTCCGCTGCCCCCACACCCCGTCACTGCGTGGCCCCTGCTGTGCAGCGCCTCCAAGGCCCCCCAGCCGCTCCAAGCGGTGCCCCCCGCCCCCCACCCCCCTGCGCTCCGCATATTCCCCCCCTCAGCTGCCCCCCCAGGCGTACCCCCTGCTGTGCGAACTCCCCCGCCCCCACTGCTGTCCTGACCCCTGCTGTGCGTGCTCCCCAGTGCCCCCCTTGCCCTGCCCCCACCTCGGGCTGCACTCTCGGCCCCCCTGCCTCCCAGCCCCCCTCCTGCCCCTGGGGGCACTGCCTGCCCGCGTACACCTCTGCCCTGACCACCTGGTGGGGAGCTCTCGGTCGTGCCCTGCAGGGGATGCCAGGTCACGTGCCCGGGGGCCGTCCTCGCTGCAATCGTGTTCTTTGGTTTCACTTTACATCAGTGTCCTTGCCTCCCCATCCCCCGACTGCTGTCATCTCCTGAACCAGGGTGCCCACTCGTTCACCTGTCAGCAGTGGTTGTTGATAACCATCGGGAAGTAGGGCACTATTGGCCTTTTTTAATGAGAGGTAAAGATTATCCCGCGTGATGACAGAAAGGCGATGCGTGCGTCCAGCTTCCCTGTGGTCAATACCTTATTCTGCTAGGGTAGCATCATCAAAGTTTCATTATGCAGCCCTCCACTGCAGGCCTTAAAGGGACCCTAATATCAGGCCATTCATCTCTTCATGTGCAGAGGAAACTGGGTGCCAGGTGGGTGAGGGACCCACCACAGAACCCGGTTCCCGTCCACACGGAGCTCCCAGACGCCTGCTCCTTGGGCACTGTGCTCAGTTCTGGTCTTACGGAGACCGAAGCCTCAGTCCTCGCTCACCGTCCGGAGGCAGCACAGCTTTCGGCAGGTAACTCGAGTGCACTGGGGAGGGGGACCTGGGGCGGGCCACAGGGCATCTGTGGGCACCCGGAGGCGGAGGGACCGTTGCAACGGGGAGCGTTTCGGGAAGCTTCTGGGGACCCAAGGATGAAGAAGAGTTGTCATGTCTGTAGGCAGCAGGGAAGGAAGGGGGTTATTACGACAAAGGAAAGATTACACCCAGGGGTCCAGAGGCCAGCGGGAGGATGGCACATGTTGGGAAACACGGCCGCCACGCAGGCCAGGAGGGGCGCAGGGTCCGGGCCTGGAGGTCTCAGGGTCCCGAAGGCCAGATTCCCTTGTGTGTTTCAGAGCCCGGCTCTCCTGTGGACGCTCAGCACACTTTCAGCTACATTTCACCGCGGATTGAGAGAAAACGAAGAAACCGCAGCTCCTTCTGAGCTGAAGTTACACTCAAGTAAGTGCCTCTTCGCAGGCGCGGCTGTTAGGAGCTCCCGCGGCCACCCAGGCATCCCGAGCCCATCATGGTGCGCGCCTGACTTAGACGGGGGCCGGGAGGGAGGGTGGCGGCAGGCGGGGAGGGCTGACGCTCTGTCACGCCATTTCCTTTTCTGGAAGAAGGAGTAACAGCTCACCGGGGAGAGCCGCGCCGCTCGGCGGGGTGCGAATGGCACCCCAGTGCCCCATCCGAGCCCGCGCGCCGGCAGGGGAGCAGGAACCCGTAGGTAAGGTCTCAGTACGACCAGCTGCTTCGTGTCCGCGAGAAGGACTGTTTACCTAGATACCGTAAACGCGTTCTCATTTCGGCTCCTGGAGAGGCGGGGCGCGGCAGATCGCCTGCAACTCTAGCAGTCAGCTGCGGGAGGAAGTTCCCCACTAGCCGGGGCGCACGGCCTCGCTCACCCCTCGGCGGAGGCTCCACGTCGCTGCAAAGCTTGAGCTTCCGATGAGCCGTGGACCGGGCCCAGAGGTGGCGTGGCCACAGTCAGCGTCAGTGGAGGCACAGAAAACAGGGAGACTGCGAATGCAGCCCTGGGTCTCAGCAGAAGGAGCCGCAGGAACAACGGAGGCTAATAAGAAGGGAGGCAGACCTGCTCCCCACCTCCAGCCCCCCTCGCGCCGGGGGAAACGCGCGGCCTCTGTCTGCAGTTGAGGCCGGTTCGGTGAGAAAATGCAATCGCCCCGCGCTCTGCCTCTCCGGGATCTTGCTTGAAGCTGCTTCTCCTATTTGTCACCGTCTGTCTGGGGGCTGCGTCAGGGCCTGTCACACTCTCCTCTGGACCTTGCTCGGGACAGGGTGGCCAGGGGCGGGGCTCTGCCTTTGGGCTGGGTGTGGAGGGCACACCCGGCCAGCGTCCTGGACTTGAAGGGAAGCGTAGCTGTAGGACTCCTTCGCCTCTTGCTAGCGCCCGCCTTCACCGTTGTCATGGCCACACCGCATGAAACGAGGTTTTGTACCACGGGGCTCTGAGCCGGTGCCATTTGATCTCGCACTTGTGGTCCGTCCCCCCAGTAGTTGAGAGCACGACAGCGATTCCTCGGGCCGAAGCCAGGCTCGCGCTGGGGGAGGGCTAACCACTGCCCACGACTGCCTGCCCACGACGTGGCCGCGCCGGCCGATTCCCTGGGGACACAAGTGCACGTGCCATACTTACCCTCCCGCGGCTGCTTCGTGGGAAGGGACCGACGCCCCGGGGCAGGAGGTGGGGGTCTGAGCGCGTGAGGCGGCGGGGGAGGCTCAGTGCTGGAGAACTCGCACCCCGGGGGAAAGACGCTCTCGATGCAGGGACGAAGCCAGGACGACCAAGCTGCCAAGCCGGGCTCTGCAGACGCGTGCGGGGCCTCGTGCTGTCAAGGTCGAGCCTCACCGCAGGAGCGGGGCGGCCCCGAGGACGCGGGAAGGAGACAGAGGTGGGGCTTCCCGGATTGTGGGGGCCTCTCCAATGGGGCATGGAGGTCACTCTGGAGAACTGAAGTCACCAGTGAGCGGTGAGATCCGGCAGCAGGACCTAGGTCCTGATGATGAGACGCTGGGCCTCCCCGGGGCCACCTTTCAGAGCCCCCCGGTCCCGACGAGGACTCTTCCCTCACACTGCCGTCTGCCTGCTCGCCTAGGATTGGGAGACCGCGCTCCCCTCTCTGGACGCCACCCTTCGGTGTTTACAGCCTCCTGGCTGCGCTGTCCCTCTCGTATTTGTGTCCTGTGGCTGCTGTCACGGAACGCCACAAACAGAGTGGATTAAAACAACGGAACGCATCGTCCCACACTTCCAAGAGGCCACAAGTCTGAAATCAGTTTCCCCGGCCGAAGTCAGCGTGCTGGCAGAGAGCCTCGCTGTCCCCGGAGGCTCTGGGGGAACAGGCTTCATGGTGTTTCCAGCTTCTGGTGGCTCCAGGCTCCACCTCTGGGGTCATGTGGCCTCTCGGCCCCACTCTGCTCTCCCTCTCCTGTCCTGCAGGGACTCTTCTGCTGGCATAGAGCCCACCAGACGTCCCCTTTCGAAGACTCCTAACCTATTCAGATCCACAAAGACCCCTTTGCCACAGAAGGTGACGTTTATAGGTCCCAAGATCAACGCCTGACATTTGTGGAGGCCGTGGATCGGCTGACCACGTCCCTCTCTGTCAACTGCTCCTTTTCCTCTGGCGGACGTTCACCACATCGCCCGTCTGTATGGACCTCTCGGTGACGGCTCACTGTCACCAGTGAACCCTGACCCCGTGCCCATCACCTGTGCCAAAGAACACACGCAGGCCCCTCTCATTCCCCAGCTGACTTGGTTTGTCACGTTTTTAGCCTCAGCAGAGGTGTCGCTAACTTCGGCGAGCTCATCGCCTGCAGTCTCCCGGCTCTGTCCTTGTTGGTTTGCACCTTGAATGCGTTTCTGAAACTCCCTGCATTTTAGTGCGTCCATCTGTGGGGCGGGTCTGATTACAGAACCTTCCCTGTGAGGATTCTGTGGGTTAGGCGGATACGGTCCTTGGCGTGGCGCCCGGAGCCTCGTCCACGTTTATTGCGCTCCGGCCGTAGATACGACACGTCACGGCTGCGGTACTCAGATTCCGTGGGTGTCTGGGGTGAAGTGCACAATGACAGAGATGCTTTTCCGGAAACACGAGAGCACGCGCTTCTAGGTACAGATGCATTCTCGCACCGCTGTCTTAGGGGCCCCATACACATACAGCACCTGAATTGCTTGGCAGCCAAGATCTGGGCCGTTCTCCTTAGGCCAAAGGGCAATCTGTGACAGAGGTAAGCAAGGACTGGCATCTCCAATTCCCTCCCAAACCCGCATCTAACAGCAGAGCGAACTATTCCTTCTGTCCTGACGCGACTCCGGGGGAGGGCAGCCACATCAGTATTTAAGGGCTTGTCCACATGTGCACTGTCTTTGTCTGTCTGGTCATATTTAGTTGACCTGTACCCCCTATCCGCTGGGTCTTTCGACGTGCAGGTGACTCCGGGGATTGGGACGGCAGGCCCGGGACAGGACAGGTGGCACTCTTCATGGAGGGAAGGCACGGGGGTCAGAGGCATGAAGGGTGGGGTGAGGGCACCCAGGGCCCTGGCGTATTCTGCGGGAGAAGGAGCTTCTGAGAAGGGGCGTTTCCTGCCTCAGAGCACGGAGCGGGCCTCAGGGCGTGTAGTCCTGTGCACGGTTTTTCCAGAAACACTTTGGGCAGCGGCACAGACCCTTTCTTTCAGGTGTTTATTGTTCCATTCTATCGAGGCAAAACCGAACAGGAGTAAAGAACGCTTTGCTGCACTCCCTGGTGTAGCAGAGCCCTGCGGGCCTCGAACACACAGCCCCGCGGGGAGGCCGGCTGTGGCTCCCGGGCCGCAGCCCACAGCTGCTGTGCTCCCAGACGGCCCCGTTCTGAGAAACGCTGCCCGTCCTCCCCGTGCGGGGGGGGGGGGGGGGGCCACGGCCCGCCCTCTCTGCCACACGGGCGGGTGCCTCGGGACTGGATGGAGCAGAGGTCGGGAGCAGAGGCTCGGCCGTCTCTGCCGCACGGTGAGGGGGGACGTCCCGCTGTCCGTGGGGAGCCCGCTGTCTCTACCAGGGACGGAGCGATGCGTGGCATTACATTACAGGTCACGTCACCCTGGGGTTGGCTCCTGTCTCCGTGTGGTGCTAAAGCACACCAGTTGGTGTGGAGACATATGGGGCTGGAGTTAGCACTGGATGGTCTGGTAATTAAACTATAATCATTTGGAATATCTGCCAAAGGTCTGAATCTGAGTTCGCCCAAGAGGCAATGAGTCGACGCCCTTTTTACGACATCCCCCAGCACCCATGAATACCGTGGCATTTAAAGCTCTGACAGCTTGTCTATTCAAACCCCACTTGTGAGGGATTTATAACTCAACCATAAAAATCCACTCTGAGCTTAAGGTTGGCATGCGAGAACTCGGCTCAGGAGTGAATTAATTAATGAATTTGTCCTTTCTTTCATCAATTTGACTGACACCTTCACACATACCCCCTTGAGATGTGATCTCAACAGATCTCATAAAACAAGAAACTTTAGGCTTGGCCACTGCCTCCGACGAGAGAAGCCTCACAGAAATTACCAATCCTGGAGGAAAACGCGTTAATGGAAATCAGATCCCGTTAAGGCCCCGAGAGCCGGATGGTGTAGTTGCGTGACTAGGAGTGTGGGGTGGGAGAGCCGAGCTGAGTCCCGGCCCCTGGCAGGTGCCCACTCCACACCCTGCACCGCTCTGTGTTGTATGCAGCACGGGGGAAGCCCCGTGGCTTCTTCTCCGCCATCAGTGGGAGCCTCTACTGTCCCTGGAGTGTGGGGGAGAGAGCTGCCTTTCCCTCGGCAGGGCCGTCGTTTTCATCAGGCAAGAGCTCTGTGACCATGGCCGGGCCTTCAGGGTCCCCAGATGCCTCTCTCCACCGGGAGGCCGGCGGGAACTCCCTGCCCTAAGTGGCTGTCCCGGGTTCACCTGGAGCTGGCTCTGCAGACCCAGGAGTGGCCCAAGTAAATAATGGTTTGTCCCTGAGCCCACGGGGCCCTATCAGTCCAGCCTCCCGTTGACAGAGTGGAGTCTGGAGGGCAGACAAGCGTGTGGTCTGAAGAAGGTCCGCGGGCAGAACGGGCCGTGCACCCGCCGTGAATCGCCACCACGCCGTGGCGGGAGCCCAGATGGCTCTCGTGTGTGGGAAAGTGTTTCTGTAACTGTAAAGCACTTTGAGAAAAGTAGAAACCAGCGTTAAGCAGCACGAAACAATGCACATGGACAGGCCGCGAGAGTGAGAAAGTTGGAGCCCTCAAGGTGTTGGCTCTAAACAACTGGGGTTACATAAATATCAGCGTTATCATTTGTAGGAGGAGTTTGACATTCAGCGGGGGAGATTGCCAGCAGCATGTGGGTGACTGTCCTGTGGGGCTGACAGCATCCTTGGTTAGAGAGGAGGGGGTCTGGTCAGCCCTTCTCTCTAGAAGCAGTGGAGGGTGGGACTGCCCGCTCTCAGGGCAGAGGCCTCACCTCTCCCTCTGTCTACCCTTGCCTCACGGATTTGGGAAGAGCAGCTTCGGGGAAAGGGTGTGGGTCTGGAATAAGCACGAATCAGGGGGCAAGTGGGAGAGGGGAATTTGGATTCCCCACTGACTTCCCCGACTTGAGTTTTGCTTCCTGCCTGTGGCTCTGCGGCCCTAATGTTAAGCCGTCGCCCATTCCGGTTGGTTCCATGTTTCACTTATTTCGCAGTCCGGGTGGCCCATGCTCAGCGGAACCCAGGCCACTCACAGCGCGCTGAGAGGCGACTGGCCAAGCCCGCGACCGGGTGCTAATATTGCGTGGGAAGGACGTCAACAGCCTGCCCCATTTGCCTGGTGTGAAGTTTCGCTCTGATTGTGCGGGGCTCCGCAGGGGCGAGGTGCCTCCAGTGACCGGATTTTCCTGAAATTCCTTGGGAGGTCGGCGGAAGAAACGTTCCCATCATATCATAAATCACTGCACTATTCGCTGCTCTGTCTGTTGATTTCAGACAAGAGACTCAGGAGCCCCGTCTAAAAGGAACAACCAGACGCATAAGGAGGAAAGAGCTGAACTGTGAAATCTTGGTCTCCTGCACCGTGTCGGTTAGACCACCAAGCAGCTTTGCCGGTGGTGTTCTCTAAGTGAGAATAACTAATTTTTTAAGTGGCATGTACCTTCAGTTAGGGCATACCAAGAGATCATTGCTTTTACATTTTGTGTTTGGGTAACTAAAGGAAACCCACGATCCAACCCAACCCAAACGAAAATGAAAACCAAGCAAACAACCAAATAAACGAACAAACAAAAAATTTGAAAGGAAACATCCAAGAGGCCAAAAAGCCATGGTTTACAAACCCCCCAAATTTGTTAGTGATATGTGGTTACCAGGTATGACCCTACTCTGTCAATGTTCTGTTCCTGTTTATTTTGCTTTATTTGTCCCTTGGGTGGGGTGTGGGTTGTTGGTAATTTTGTTTTCGTGGACAGGGCAGTATGTGGGAGCTAAGCACATACTAAGCTGAATGGAAGTTTACTTCCTGCCGTGGGGACTTACCGAGATGCTGGACACCCTGTGGATAAGAAAGCAAAGGCAAGGTACCGCTTACCGGCCGTGCACTACTGAGGTTGACTGATTGTGTGGCCATTGGCTCTGCGGCCAGAAGTTGCCATTCTTTCTGCTCGGAAAGAAACCTTCCCCGCAAACCAAGTGATTCAGTGTGAGAAAGAACAAATTTGAAGAATGGAGAGTGGTCATACTCAGACATGTGAGGGAAGGGACATTGGAAATGATGCCAGTGCCGTGCTTGGCAGAGGGCGGGTGGGCTAGGGAGGAGTGGGTGCCCCGGGTGGAGTGGGTGTGACCGTGCGTGAGCACCCCATGGGCCGCGGAAGGATGTGGAGAGGTGGTGGCATTCTGTCGGCACTTTCCACGGATGTGGTTGCGTTGGTTCCCACTCCCAGGGGTTCATGCAGCAACGAAACGGATCTGTTTTCAGAAATGAGGTGGTAGCTGATGCTCTGTTAGTTCCAGTAAAGCTGCCTTAGGTATATGTCTAGAACAGAGTGATAAGGGAATGCGTACATGTCCTGTATCAGCCAAAGAAGTCTGTGGTCATCACCGGGTATGCTCAACTTATTTAGTGGTGCCTTGTCGTGTTTATTTCCATCTGTGTCAGTCTTTCCTGCTCAGTTGTTTTGGGCTGAACGGCTCCCCTGTTCATATGCTGTGTTCTAACACCCAGCACCTCCGAATGTGACTGTATTTGGGAATGGGGTCACCACAGATGTAATTAGTTCAGATAAGGTCATAGTACAGTGGCCGCTGACCCACAATGACTGGTGTATTTAGAAAAAGGAGATTGGGGCACAGAGACAGATGTGCAAACAGGGAAGCCATCATGTGAAGTTGCAAAGGAAGGTCAGGGTGGTGTTTCTACTAGCCAAGGAACACCAGAGATTGCCAGAAATCACCAGAAGCTGGGACAATCATCAAGAAGATGCTTCTCTCCCAGTCTCGGACAGAATGAGCTCCGTCAACACGTTGATCCCAGACTTCTGTCCTCCAGAACGGTGAGCAAAAAAATTTCTGTCTTGATTCCCCCAGCCACCCAGTCTGTGGCACTTTGTTACGACAGTTCTGTAAAGCTTGTCCACCAACAGGGCAGGCAGAGGCCCTTTCTCTATCTTCCTTCTAACCCAGTTACTGGGGGGAGAGGGTGAATGCCATCCATATGCTCAAAATGTACCTCTGTTCTGTAAAGCTCTCCATTTTATTCAGAGAATCTGGATCAATCCCCAGTTTGGAGCAAAGATAATGGCCCCATGAGGATCTGGCAGCCTTTGTATTCTGCTCTCCATGCCGCGCTTTGGATGCCCCTGCCCCACGGTGAGAAAATTAGCCTATTGTGTTTTGCTTCCACATCCACATCGGTTGCCGTGGTTTTTTTTTTGCTAGGTGGCTTGTCACCCTAATAACAATCGAGGAGGATAGCAATCAGATCTTGAATCAAGACCACGATTCCTATGCTGGCCAATGAGAGACACTGCCTAACAGGGGCCCCTACAGTGGGTACTGATATCCAACGTCATGAGAACCAGACTTTGGGGTAAGATCATGCAACACAAAGAAAGACACAGACAATGATGGAAAAGAATCCAAGTGACGTGAGGAGACACAAGAAGGAGCCATGAGATAAGGGAAGCCATGAGTCAACGGGGTCAAGGGGTAGAGTTGAAAGAGACAGACAGAAAAGACCGACAGAGAGACAGAGAAGCGTGAAGTAAGAAATTTATGGCTGGAGCTAAACATAAACCAGGAGAAAGATGCAAAAGTTTCAGACCAGAAATAGAAAATCACGGTCATATTAAAAGAAAGTAGATAGAAGTAAAGATTATGTCACGGCACTTGATAAAATTTGTAACAACTTCCAGACAAATCCTAAGGAAAAAACAAAACTCAAATAACAGGGCTTCAGATAAAGAGTAGACACAGTCAATTGTGATATTTTCCCAATGTCACAACAGATAAAATCACATCTTAAAAATTGTTTTTTAGTAATTTCGTGTAGTTTACGATCTTTGATCTATGAAATAATAAGCCCAGATGGCACAGAGGGAAGGTGTGCAGCCATAGGCTGTTTTCATAATTTATAGTTCAATATTAGATTTTCAAACAGTAAGCTTTCCTCAAATTTTAGCATCAGGATTGTCTCTAACATATTTTCGTAACATCTCATACGTTATTAGATTATATTGAAAATGTTGGATATCAACTGATGCAAATCTTTGTATTTGGGGACATTGTGCTTTGTTTGAAGGTCAAATAGCAAGTATGTTTTATGGTCAGTTGTATTATTGGGCAAGGTGATACCAGCTCTGAGAGGCGACTTCCAGTCGTTTTTGTTTGGAGAATGTTACCAGGCCCCTCGAAATGCCGAGGGGAGTGCGTCCCCTCATCTCAGAAGGTGTACTCCAAAACAAAGGAAAACCCTCAAATTATCCATTTATTTATTTATTTTTCATTAATTTCACAACTATTGAGTACTTTCTCTGGGCCAGACAAAGCGGGGCACAGAGGCTCACAGGGGACGTAAAATATGGGCTTGGCCTGAAAATAGAGGTGGGAAGGAAGGGAAGAAAAAGGGATCTGGACAAAAAAAGGGGGATGTGTGCAAGAGCCCGATGGTGTATCCAGAGAGTCCTAAGTACATAGTTTATTACATTCCGTGCCAGTATTTAGCAAAGATGTGACAAGGGACAAGATTACAGAATTTAATCTTCATATAGAACTGTATGGGCACTTTTTGTGACGTGTGAAGGGAGGCGTGCCCATCTGTAGCAGGCAGGAGGCAGGGAGACCTTAGAACAGGAATCTGAATCCAGAAAAGGCAAGGCAGAAAGAAGGGAGCTAGTTGTAGAATGATTGTGTTAGTCTCCAAAGTAGTAGTGATAAGTGATAAGCAAGGCAGTGATAATGGTGTCAGGTGGGAGAGACTGTATTTCCCAGCATAAAGGAATGTATCGAATCACTGACATTCCATGAATGTTGGAATAAGGGGTGTGGTGGATCAAGGAAAATATGGGATGGCTGCATGGTCTTTGGCTTCGGTGACTGAGTAGAAAATGTTGCTGTCATTAATTGGGGGAAAATAGTGGGTGGAAAGTAGGTAAGGGAGGGAAGGGAAAGTGGGAGAAAAAACACACAGCAGTCTTAAACATGTTGAGTTTAAGAGTTCTGCAGGCTATGGGGCGCCTGGGTGGCTCAGTCGGTTGAGCGTCCGACTTCGGCTCAGGTCACGATCTCGCGGTCCGTGAGTTCGAGCCCCGCGTCGGGCTCTGGGCTGATGGCCCAGAGCCTGGAGCCTGCTTCCGATTCTGTGTAAAAGCAGTATTTTACAATATAATAGTTGACACTACGATCATTTACGCTATGATAGATTACACTAAGGTACATCATACTTGGATAGTTCACGCCACGATAGTTAGAACAATGAGAGTTTGCACTCTGATGGCTCATGCTATCTTAGTTTACACTGATAGATCCCAGTGCAAGTTCAGGCTATCGTGGCTCACGCTCAGATCACACCATCGTAGATCTCTCTCATAAACCACACTGCAAAAGCTCATGCTATCATAATCCACGCTGTCATAGAACATATTTGATAGCCTAGAAAACCTAGATCATGTCATGATAGGTAATACCACGAGAAACCACCTCCTAACAGTTCACGTGACAGATGATGCCACGATAGATCACACCGTGAGAGTTTGCGCTCGATAAGATTACAGTATGACGGTTCGCTCCGGGATATTTACACCATGATGTACACTATGATAGTTCACTCAAGGGCAGCTCACACTACAATAATCACTTCACCGTAGTTTACTCTGCAATTGTTCACCCTCTGATATCCACTACGATGGTTCACACCAGGACGGTTCACACTATGGCACAACACAATATGACGGCTCGCTCTGGGATAGTTTACACTGTGACGTGCATTATGAGAGGTCACACCAGGACAGTTCACGGTACAACAGATCATTGTATAATGGCTCACACGGGAATTGTTCCCACTGTGATAGTTCATACTATGGCAGATCGCAGGAGGCCGGTTCGCTCTGGGATTGCCCACACTACGATACACGCTGTGATCGTTCATACTGTGGGAGATCACGGTACGATCTGAGATTTCAGGTGTCCCGAAAGGGGCTGTTTAGACACCAGTCAGTGGACAGAGGCCACGAGCTCCTCCCTCTGCCCTTGCAATTTCCGTACCTCGTCCGAAGGGCTTTGAGTTCAACCCCCACGTAACTTTTGCCTTAACCCTCGCAGTTCTGAGGACCTCTGACTAAGCTGGCTCTTGAGGACCCTGGCCATCATTCTTACCGTTGATGAAAAGCATCTGGGGAAACAGGAATACGCAAGTGTGCACTTCTCTCCCTCTAGTGCTCCTACGGTGCATCTTACGTGACGATTTTGTCACCTCCCCTCTTCTCAGCCTGTTTTCTTTCTTGTTACCGACACCTGTCAGGCACGCCCCCCGTGCCCTCCACACTGAGTTCCACACAGATGCCGTTCTAACGTGACCCCTCCATGCCTCCTGAGGGCAACTCTGTCGACTCTAGTGGCTTCAGCCCCATACATGTCGACACCCCCAAATCGGTCACACAGTAGAATGAAATATCTGTGGGATGGGTGAACAAATACCGTTGAGCATGAGAAATTACCATCTAACACATTTGCTTGTAGTGTTGTGGGCTGAATTGTGTCCTGTTCCCAGCCCCACCTCCGGACGCAGAATGTGACTGCATTCGGGGGTGGGGCCTTTAGAGAGGTAACTGAGTTAAAATGAGATTAGCCTTGGCCCAAATGCACTAAGACCGCGTTCTTTTACGAAGAGATCAGGACACAGACACGCAGAGAGGTGACCGCGTGACCACTTGGGGAGAAGACGGTGTCCACACCCGGGACAGTGGCCTCGGGGGAAGCCAGCCCTGCCCGTGCCTGGATCCCCGACTTGCAGCCTCCACACGTCTGTGGTTTAAGCCGCCCTGGCTGCGGTGTTTGGTTGCTGCAGCCCCAGTGAACTAATGAGGACACAGATGACACTGTGGTAGAAAGCTTGTCCACCTGTGGGGACTCCCCCCCCCCCCCCCCAGGGAATGACAATTCCCTCTGCGCACTCTGTGTTTTGAGAGATTACAAATCACTCATTCCTGCGTCCGCTTCCACCCTGTGAGTCATCAGGGATTAACGTCACATCTGGCCGTGGGCTTGCTCATGGTGCTGAGTGCCTGCAGTGTCCGTGTGACAGCGGGGGCCACCACAATGCTCTGTGGCCATCTGCATACTCCCGAGTGCCGGCCCGTGCTCTCCTCCAAAGCCCGCCCACTAGACCGGCACACTAACTTGTCCTTCGTGCACGTCTTTCTCTTAGTGGCCAAATTTCCGCTATTCTTAGAGAGCTTCGTTTGCAAGGGACCGAGTGCCACAGGGGGCTCCCTTCCCGACGAGGCCTCCTGCGCTGGGCGTCCGCTCCTGCTCCCCTCGCCCGGCCTTGTCCGGCCAGGCGCACGGCACACCCTTGGGTCTCTGGCCCGCTGGCCGGTGCGGCCGTGTCCCCTCTGTGTTCCCCACGGTCTGTGCTACGGGACACGTGGAATCCGGCCACCTCTGTGCCCACGTTTCTCGCAGAAGCTCAGTGCCGTATTTGTCCTCCAAGTCGGTGGCGGCTGCCTCCCAGGAAGAAGGCGTCTGGCTCCTTCCCAGGCTCTCGCTCACCTTGCAGGTGCACAGACAGGGCCTCTCATCTCGTTGTCAGGGTCTGTTTGTGTTTCTGTAAGACTTTTCCGGAATTATTTCCTAACATATCAAAGGCTGCTCTCCCCATAAATATATTCCTCTATGTCTGATTATGAGGGAAACGTACAAATAAAATAGAATATTTAAAAAATAGGACTAGTGGGGGAGAAAAGGGAAATGTTTATATAAATATCTTTGAAGGATTCCAGAAAGAACTATAGCATCATGTGGCTCTCAGTGCAATATATTTGGTAAACATTTGAGATCTTTCTCGCCATGTGGATTTATAATCAGTTGAAGTACGACACAGAAATAAAGTAAAATACATGTCTGGGGACTCCCACCCCCAGCCCTCCCCATAAGCCATTAGTCTAAGAAATTGTCTTAAAAGCAGCAAGCCATTATTTTGGAGTTAAACAGTTAAGTGTTTTTATACAGGAACATCAAAAGCATATATGCTTCAAACACCAAACCTTTTTTTAGTGGCTTTCAGATAAAACAATTTATTTATGCAATTAACAACAACATGCAATTTCTAATAATTGGCAGATGATAGTTATCTGCAAAGTACTTTATAAAATTGCCTTTGAACTGCATTCGTTCTGTGGGGAATCACTGAAAATTGGACCATAAAATCACCAGAAAATGTACTGCAGTAACAAGAATTTTCTGTATTCAGTTTCTCTTCAAATTTATGGGCTTGAATATTTGTAAACAGTTAGTTCTGTAGACAGAAACCCTATCACCTCGCCTCTCTAAAAACGGGGAGAAACACATTTTAGCACATTTGGTTATTACAGGATTTTTATTTTCTTTATTTTAACTTTGCTTTCTCCTTTTCCTACACCCACCCGCATAACAGGGACGTTATTTTGTTATTATTTCTTCTTTGAGAATTCACAAAAGAATCCCTAACATGCCGTTTTTCAGTTCTTCCCAACTCCCTCTTACAAACAATATCATACATTCAGCGATTGTAAAACATTTTTATTAAACTGAACTGTCTTTGAAGAGAGCACAATAAAAACATTGAAGGAAACATGTGGAGGGCCATCAGGAGGACGCTGAATGTGGAGAGGGGAGTTTCTGCCCCTTCCTTGCTCCTCCAGAGAAACGTCCGCTGTGCCATCCACAAACGGTTCGGATTCGTTCCACGGTGTTGGAGAACGTTGTTATTTAAAGGTGTATTTTCATCTGGTTTCTGACAGAACATTCCATGTTACTGTGCTGCCATCACAGCTCGAATCACAAATCGGGGCTCGTGTTTGCCAAGACTCGACGAGAAAGCCAGGGATGCTGGTGGCCGTGGCTGGTGGCCGGGGTGGCCGATACCCCCGGGGAAGTGGGGCCGCCGAGACCCCGAGACCCAGCCTGTGAGGCGGAGGCCACGCTCGAGCTCCCGGCCGGCCTGCGCTTCGCAATCTGGACACAAAGTCCCACGCCGAGCCTCGAGGAGAGGTGGCCGCTCCCGGCTGCCAAGGCCATTTGCTGCCTTCTCTCAGGAAAATGACTCCTCCCCGCAAGAGATGGAAATGCGGCATTAGGGGGAGGGAGGACATGAAAACCCAGTGGCTCTCGAGCTGGTCCCTCTCTGGGTGACTTCGCACACACTCGTGCTCGCTGGGAAAGCTGCTCACAGAGGACCGCCGGCCTAGGGGAAGGGTTTCAGGACAAGATAAAGATCTCGCCCCCCGAGAGTCTGGATGAGGAGCGCAGTTCCCCTCCCGCAGCTCTGGAACTTTCCTGCGTGGGCAGTGGGGAGCCGCCTCCTGGGGTCCGGCCACCTGAAGGCCACGCCCTGACTCACACCAGCATTTCCCCCTGGGACGCTGTGTGTCAGGCCAGGAAATGACCAAGAGCGGCTTGCTCATTTCAGCACACAAACAGGGAACCTAGAAACAGAAAGGACAAAATCTATGTCAGCAGATACACCCCCAGGAAGCCTCTGCAGCAAGACAGGGGCACAAGGCTCCCCATCGGGATTGCAGACTGACTCCCCAGGACCAGGACCTAGGTCTGCAAGCTGAGACGTTTGTGTCCTGGGGCCTTCCTGTCCCCTGTGGCCGGCCACCAGGCTCCCCTCCCAGGCTCTCTTCCCCAGGCTCCCACCCCAAGTCCCCTCCCCAGGTTCCCCTCTCCAGCCCCCCTCCCCAGCCACATCTCCCCAGGCTCCCACCCCAAGTCCTCTCCCCAGGCTCCCCTCCCAGGCTCCCCTCCCCAGCGCCCCTCCCTAGGCTCCTGTCCTATATGATTTCGGATGAGGTTCTGCTCAGGGTCCCATGGGCAGGAGACTGGCAGGGGGACTGGATGATGTCAGGGTTGACCCTTCAGGCTCCTGCTGGCCTGGATGCCTGGGCCGGCTGTTCCTGTGACCAACCCTTAGGCACTGGGGTGAATAGTGTCCTGCCTTCAAAACTCAGATCTGCCCAGAGCCTCAGAATGTGCCCTTAGTTAGAGATGGAAATAGGGTCTTGGCCACGTCATTAGTCAAGATAAGGCCAGACCGGATTAGGATGGTCTGCGGTCCCGTGATGGTGTCCACGCTCAGGGCGAAGACTGGAGAGACAGATCCACAGGCCAGGTGAGGCCAGGGGCTGGGGGAGGCAGCAAGGAACCCCTCCCCACCTCGAGCCGTGTCGGAAGGCTGACTCTGGCCTTCCCGTCTCCAGACTGTGAGACGGCCCCCCCTCTGCCACTCTGAGCCCCCGGCTGGCGGCCCCAGGGCGTGCACACACCTGCCCGCAGGCTTCCCCTTCCAACTCCACCGCCGGCTCCCTCCGCTCGCGCACCCAGGGCCACCTTCCAAGGTTCTCACGGTTTCTGTGGCCTCTCTGCACTGACTGTCCCAGTTCCAAGCTTGCCGGACCTTCCCGTCAGGACTCTGATGGAAGCTGAGTGTACGGCTGAGCCTCCGTCTACGTGCCCTTTCCCCTAACGCTTCTCCAAAACGCTCCACGTACAGGTGGCAGTGCCATCATCCTGATCCTCCTGGCTGGTCGCGCACCGGCCGAGCCCCTCCCGTGTCTCTTGACTGCCTTTTCTTGCCGGGCCCGGGCCCGTACCCGGCTCAGGATTCATGAATTTCTGCGTGGGTCTTTGCCAGGGCCGCTCGCGGGTTTCTCTGCCCTCAGAGAACCTTCATCTCGGCTGATGGCACGCACAGGTGTCTATTTAGCTGTAAAGCAGCGACCGCCATCGCTCGTGTCCCTGATCAGAAACCTCCATGTGGCTCTGTGCCCGTCCTCGTGGCCAGACGGAGAGCGTTGGAAGGTTTTAGAAACCCAGACACCCCGCGTTTCCCCAGCCCTCTCGGTCAGAAGCCCTCGGGCCCGGGCTGTGCTGGCACATCTCTAGGCCTGGGTGATTCCAGCCTTTCGTGTTCTGAACGGGCCCCTGGTTATTACTCAAGGGCTGCGCAGGCTGGACCTCCGGCTTATTCAACTCTGCTTTCTGTCACTCTCCCCGGGGAATCCCCTCCTCGAGCTACAAGTGAAGCTTCTGAGAATCCGTCTGAGAATCCGGGGTTCCTGATAGCAGATTCGCGCCTTCCCGCAAAGGCAGAGGAATGTGGGGCCCGTGCTGACCTGTGGGCCTCAGTGCAGACCTCATAACTCCAAGGACAGGACACCCAGGACACCGGTCCCCAGGGCCACTGGGGAGCAACTTGGGAGGCCTGTTTGCTGACTCGACGACTCATCGTGTGGGCCACTGGCTGTCCTACTGCTGGGCTAGGGGATCTTTTGTTACTTGTAAGGCATGTGGCATTTGGGTTTTGCTGAGGACACGATATTTAGAGTATGCAGGGTGTATGTGATAATTCATTCAGCATTTTGAGCTTATAAGTAATCAATAGAATCGAAAACCCAGGACAGAAGTGACAGGAAGCGGTGTCCACGAAGGACCATAGGCTTACAACGGGTCTGTTGTCCTGCTCGGCTGTGACGCCTGGCCCTAGAACAGTCCCGCCGTCTCTCCTGAGCCCACCTTCTCCCTGCTCAGTGCTCGCGTGCATGCCTCAGTTGGCCTTGTTAAGTGGGAGCAGGCAGTAAGGCTTCGGGCAGGACAAGACTGAACACTGCCCTAAATCATGTGAGGCCGCAGATCTGGGGAAATCACATTTCGGGCAGAGGGAAGAAAAAGTAGGAGGAAATGTGTGCACGCTTATGAGTGCAGATACCCACAACATCTCAGGGATTCTCAGGCAGAAATCACAATACCCTTTTCTCTCCCTAGTCCCCCAAATAAATTTCCAAATTAAAATAAGAAAAGCAGCAGACTGAATTTAAACTGCTGTGAGGAGAGAAACGAATCTGCATTTTTTACAAAAACAAATTTTTATAAAATCCTTTACATTTGTAACAGACTCAAACTAGAAGTTTATAGTTTTGCATAAAATGGAAGGAATCATCTGGAAGTTTCAGTAAAGGTTAAAATGCTATATGAATTTTGTAAGTTCTTCTCATCGCTTCTTGGCCTTTCGGCAAAAGCCAACCTAATTCGGAGATGGGTTCGGATCTAGGAATTGGTTTATCAATGGATTGTGATTCCCCAATTGATTTAAGGCAAATTAATCTTTGGTAAATTGACCCAAAGTTCAATCTTTCATTAGAATTTTTTAGATTAAACTTCGTTGACTCCCAGGCAGTTGTAAGAGGTAACAGAGCGACCCCGTGCGTCCTTCATTCACCCCGTTTGCCTGGCGGAGGCAGCTTGCAAATGCGCAGCCCTGTCTCACGGCCAGGGTGTCCTGTGGGCACCGACACAGTCAGAACCTCAACCAGCAGCAGCAGAGCCCCTAACGCCCCCCTCGCCCGCCCCTCCCTGTCCCCTGGTTGATCCCGGGCACCGTGCGAAGTGAATTGTGTACGATAATATGACACACTTTCACATTTTCCCTGGTCTCTGAGCACGGCCTCCTGGCTGCACGTATCAGCACTCCCTTCACTGTGTTACGAGCGGTGTTCTACCAGGTGACACGCTTTGTCCACTCATCTCTTGAAGGACATCTGGGCTGATTCTGGCTTTTAGCTATTCTGTTTCTAGAAACATTCACGTACAGCATTTCTGCGTGAACGTACGTTTCCGTTTCTCTGGGATAAATGCCCGAGAGCAAACTTCTCGGGTTGTATGCTGGTTTCACGTTTGGGGTCAAAAGCAACTGGAGGCCTGTTTTGCAGAGGAGCTGCGTGGTGTCTCGGCACGGGCACGTGTGGCTTCCAGTTCGTCGGCACCCTCTCTGGCGCTTGGGGTTGTCCTGGTTTTTGTCTTAGACGTTTTGGTGTGTGAGTCGTGCTATGTCACTGTGATTTTAATTTGTGTTTCCCTAATGGATAGCGATGCTGCAACTCTTTTCGTGAGCTTATTTTCCATCTGTGAAGCTCCTTCAGCGAAATGCCTGCTTGACTTTTGCCCAAATTCCAGTTGACTTGTTCCTTTTTAATGGTACATTTTTAGAGTTCTTCATATATTCTAGATACTACTCCTCTGACAGCTGTGTGGCCTGCAAACGTTTTATCCCAAACTGTAGCCTTTATTTTCATACTTTTAACGGGGTTTTTCACAGAGAAAACTGAAAACAAATTTCGAAGAGACCCAGTTTATAATTTTTTTCCTTCTACACCTCATAGTTTTGGTGTTGAGTCTATGAACTCTTTGCTTAGTTCCAGATCCCGAAGGTTTTCTTTGATTTTTTTTTTTTTTCTAAAAGCTTTATGTTTTTACATTTGAGTCCCATGATCCGTTTTGAGTTAACTTTTGTACAAAGTGTGACGTTAGGGCTGAGGTTTATTTTTTGGTTCAATCTCTTCAATATCATATATTAAAAAGGCTGTCCTTCTTCCATCAAATTGCTTTTTCACCTTTGCCAATAATTAACCGGGCATATTTGTGTGGGCCTCTTTCTCTGTTCCCTATTCTAGTTCATCCGTCTATATGTCCATCCCGATATCCAACCAAATACCACAACCCATATCATAGTCATGTTACTCTTGCTACATAGAGTGAGACTAAACGTCCAGTTGAATGACCCATGCTTGTTATTTTTCTTTGTAAAGATTTTCCCACTCTTTGAGGGCCTGAGTCTTTCCATACAAACTTTAGAATAAGCCTGTCTGTGTCTACAAAATCTTTGCTCAGATTTTACTAGGAACTGTATTAAACCTATAGATCAAATTGTGGAAAATTAACATCTTTATTGTGTTAGGTCTTCCAGTAACATCATATGTCTCTCCATTTATCCAGATCTTTGATTTATTTAATAAAGGTATTGAATTTTTAGCTTGCAGATCCTGTACATCTCTTGTTGGGTTTTTACCTAAGTGTTTAATTTTCCTTGGCAGTAATTATAAATGGCGTATGTTTTGTTTTCAGTTTTAATTTCTACATATTTGATGTTTGTGTTTAGATGTTTGTGTGTTGACCCTGCATCCCACGTGGTGTCTCAGGACTAGCCACTCAGTGTGGAGATAAAGGTGCAGATGTTGTTGGACCTAAAAAAAAACAAAAAAAAAAAAAAAGAAAAGAAAAAAAGATTTAAAGATTCCTTGGGAATTTCCACGTAGACAGCTATGTTATCAGCAACTGGGAAACATTTTATTTCTTCCTTTCAATTTGTACTTTTCATTTGTCTTTCTCTCCTAACTGTATTGGCTAGTATTTTTTCCAGTATATATATATATATATATATATATATATATATATTTAAATTTTTTTATGTTTATTTATTTTTGAGAGAGAGAGACAGAGTCTGAGGGGGGTAGGGGCAAAGAGAGAGGGAGACACAGAATCCAGAGCAGGCTCCAGGCTCCGAGCTGTCAGCAGAGAGCCAGATGTGGGGCTCAAATTCATGGACCGCAAGATCATGACCTGAGCTGAAGTCAGAAGCTCAACCAACTGAGCCACCCAGGTGACCCTCTTGTTTCCAGTTTTAAAGAGGAAACATTCAATTGTTCACCAATATAAGTGTGCTGTTAGCTATAGGGTTTTTTTCTAGACATTTTTTAAAAAATTCGGTTAGTTCCCTTTATTCTTAAATTCCCGGGAGTTTTTATCATGAACGAGTGTTGGATTTTGTCAAATGCTTTCTCTGTGTCTATTAATATGATCAATCATTTTCTTCTTTGGTGTGTTGATACAGCTTATTACACGGATTGATTTTCAAATATTGAATACCCAGAATACATCTCACGTGGTCATGGTTGTAATTCTGTTTCTGCATTGTTGGATCTGATGTGTCAAGGATTTTTGTGCTTAAGTTCATGAGCGATACGGGTGTGTAGTTTTTTTTCTGGTGTGTGATTTTTTTCGTCTAGTTTTGCTATCACATTTTTGCGTGAGCATAAGTCCCCAGTGTGTTGGGAAGTGTTTTCTTCAGTTCTAATTTCTGAAAGTCACTGTGTAAACTTATTAATTCTTTTTAAAACATGTTTGGTAATATTCTTCAGGAAAACCGTTTGCACCTAGAGATTTCTTTTTTGAGGAGGTTTTAAATTGTGAATTCAATTTTGTAATGCTCATCCGATTACTCAGATTCTATGTCATGAGTTTGGTAGCTTACAGTTTTCAGAGAATAAGGCTTTCTTCTAAAATTGATGAATTCATGAATCTGAAGGGCTCGTAATAGTTTGTTGTTGTTGTTCTTTTAACATATGTAGGATCGGTAATGATGCCCTATGTTTCATTCCTGATATTGGGGATTTGTGTCTCCTGTCCTGCATTCTCATCAGTTCATTAAAAAAAAAATTTTTTTAGTGTTTATTTATTTTTGAGAGAGGGACAGAGTATGAATGGGGGAGGGTCAGAGAGAGAGGGAGACACAGAATTGGAAGCAGGCTCCAGTTGAGCTGTCAGCACAGAGCCCGATGTGGGGCTCAAACTCACGGACAGTGAGATCATGGCCTGAGCCGAAGTCGGACGCTTAACCGACTGAGCCACCCAGGCGCCCCTCATCAGTTCCTTTTTAATGGTGCGTTTTATGAGTTTTATTGATCATTTTCAAATCATTAGCTTTTTGTTCAGTTGACTTTCTTTATTGTTTCCTGTTTTAAATTGTATTGGTTTCTGCCCTTCTCTTTATTGTTTCCTTACTTCTGCTTGCTCAAAGTTTATTTTATTCAACTCTTGTCCTAGTTTTTTTTGAGGTGGAACCTACTGATTTGAGACTAAAAGTGCTATAAATTTCCCTCTCAGCACTGCTTTAGCTGCATCCCATCTATTTTGATATATTTTATTTTTATCTTTATAAGTTCTCTATATTTTTTAATTTACTTTGACACATCTTCTGAGATCCATTGATTACTTAGGGGCATATTACTAATTTTCAAGTATTTGAGACTTTCCTGTGGTATTTTTGTTATTGGTTTTTAACTTCATTCCATTATGATCAGAGCACTTAGTATGATATCAGTTTCTCTCGTGGTAGCTGAGGCCCAGAATATGGTCCATCTTGGTGACTATTCCAGGAGTGCTTGAAAAAGAATGTGTACTCTGTTGTTGCTGTGGAGTATTTTATTACACAGTTACACCTCGCTGGCTGATCATGCTGTTCAGGTCTTCTGTGTCCTTGCTGATTTTATGTCTAATAGTTCTGTCAGTTGCTTGTGGGGAGTGGACGCTTTGAAGTCCCCAGATACAATTGTGGATTTGCCTCTTCCCATTCCAGGTCTACTGTGTTTGCTTCAAGAATTTTGAGGCTGGCTTGTTTGTTGCGGATACAACTGGGACCCTTATTTGTCCCTGGTGGGCTGACTCATTTATCATTATGTGCTGTGTTTATTTGTCTCTTGTGATTGTTTTTTTCTATTTTGCTCTGGAGCCTACTTTATTTTGATATTAATTATTTGATTTCGTTGTTGTTGTTGTCAATGTTTGTATGGTTTTCCTTTTTCCATGCTTTCACTTTCAACATACCTGTAATGCTGAATTTGAAGTGAGTTTTTGGAAACAGCACATAATTGGGGTAGGTTTTATTAGTCTACTCTTCTAATCTCTGCATTTCTTTTTTTTAAAGTCTATTTATTTATTTTTAAAGGAAGTGCACATGAGAGCAGGGGAGGAGCAGAGAGACAGGGAGAGAGAGGGAGAGAAAGAGAAGAGTCCTAAGCAGGCTGTGCGTTGTCAGCACGGAGCCCAATGCCGGGCTCAATCTCACGAACCATGAGATCATGACCTGAGCCAAAATCAAGAGTCTGACGCTTCACTTACTGAGCCACTCAGGTGCCCCAATCTCTGCATTTTCATTGGTATACTTACACCATTTACATTCAAGATAATAATTGATATTTTAGGGTTAGTCTACCATTTTATTATTTTATAAACTTTGTATATTTGTTGTTTCTCTTTTTGGGAATCACTTGACACTTTTTCAGGATTTCATCTTTGCTTATTTATAGTTTTTGGTGATACCACTTTGTATGTTTTCTCACTGGTCGCTCTGCCACTATAGTATACGTGTGTGACTTCTCACACTACCTGACATCCAGTGAAGTGTGTAAGCCTCGCCTCCACATAGTTCAATTTACCTTCCCATCTTAAACATGATGGGGGAGTTCCTGGCATTTCCATAACTTCAGTATAACGAGTATGATGTCTAAGACAAGGGGTCAGAATTTGGCTGGAAAGAGACTCATGGGCCAGACCGTGTACCTACCCATATGTATACCTGCTAAGGAAGTCAAATGTTTGCATCAGCTTTATGCTCTCTTGCTTTGTTCATTAGTTTTATCAAGGAGCAAAGCAGGGAAGATGCATGGAGTGTGTTTGACAGGTTATGGAAACAGAGTATGCAAGAGATAGTGAGAACTACTTATTTTGGATTTCGGAACTGAATCATGGACTTTTCATTCATGGCCAGCTGTATAATTTCACAAAAGTGCAAGACATTTCAAGACCCCGCTTAGTGTTAAATGCACTGAGAAAAGCATGTGGAAAAGAACATTGCTTCACCCAAAGATACCGAACAGTGGCAAGAAACAAAAGATACATGTTTGTATCACGTCGACTACTTAAATCCTGTGGAGTAGAGCTATCCTCTCTCCCCATCGTTTCCTCAGGGGCTGGGGGAACACACGTTGGTTCTGAAGCATCACATACCCCTCCGCTGCCCTGTTGAGCTGATTTCTGGCCTGACACACTGCTCTCCTTTCCTGCCCTCTCCTGAAAGTTCCTTCCGCATGACAAGGAAGGCAGACTCCTACCTTCGAGTGCTGGTAGAACATCTAAGAAAACCAAACAGCTTGTCTTTTTTCTTACCATCACCTTTTCTTATAATAACGTAAGGAGTCGCTGAAAAGAGATTTGGACTCTGTATGTATTTCCAAGAAGAGAACTTGAAATCACAAAAATGGAGAAATAGAGAGCATGTTGATGGAGAGGAGGATGCGGAACAATAATGACGGAGAATTTCCTGAAAGCGTAATGGGTGCCATGTCTAAGACTGAGCCACTGGTTCATGTACCTTGTTAATTGCCTGGCATGCACACCATCTCTGGGCGAGTGTAAGAAAGCTGAATAGAGGGGCGCCTGGGGGGCTCAGCTGGGTAAGGGTCTGACTCTCAATCTCAGCTCAGGTCATGTTCTCGTGGTTTGTGAGATCGAGCCCGGCCCCTGGCAGCGTGGAGCCTGTTTGGGATTCTCTCCCTCTCTCTCTGCACCACCCCCCCACCCCATGCGTGCTCTCTCTCTCTCAAAAATAAATAAACATTAAAGAAGAAGTCTGAATAGACACACAGTGTGGACTGACCCTCAGGGTTGCCTGCAGCCATGCCCAGACCTGGGAAGGAGGGTCGGGGGGTGGGGGTGGGGGTGGGCAGAGGCATGGGTGTGACGGCACTGGTGCCTCTGGATATGTTGTTTCTCCTCCCAGAGCTTCTCTTTAAAACTTCCGTTGCCTGTTTCACAGAATTGTACACGTTATTTCTCAGTTATGTGCATCTGCATTTGCATCTATCTGCATATTTTATATTTGAACTGTAAAATTGCCTATTGATGTGAATTTTAACATCACATAACAATAAAAACAATACAGGGTTAAGTACCAACATTTGGGGGGTAACAATGAGCTGGACTGTCAGAAGCCTGAGTGAATCTAGACCAGTTTTGTGATCTCAGGCAAATAACAAAAACACCCGGAACCATCAATTTCCTTGTTTGTAATATGAAGGGTTTGGATTATATGTTCCTTTCACTGCAGTGACTCTCTGAGTGCTGAAGGCTGTAAGTGGCACAGGAGTTCAAAGAAAAGGAAATCAATAGTGCGGGAATAATAGGAGGAAAAAGGGAACGTAAAATGCAGCGAGGATAATAGAAAAAAGAAAGGAAGTGCATTTGAACACGAAGAAGGGCCAAATCAGGCTGAAACACAGGCTATGTCCTGGGGTAGAAGGGGGTGCTCGGCTCCCGCAAGGCTTCCCACGTCAGTGCTCAGGAGAGCCCAAGCCAGAGCTGGAATCTCGCCCCCAGGGGAACGCGGAACGGTGGGCGGTCAAGCTGGGCTGGGGTGACGGTGAAGCCTAGAGCAGCGAGGGGCTCTGAGCCAACACTGGGGCCACAGGGAAAACAAGTAGGAGGAGGATTGCCAACAGTCGTGCCTCTCTTTTCACCGCAGCGTCCTCTCGGAGCAAAGAGCTGGGACGGTGAGGATTCTGCCTCCTCTGGGCCCGGCACCTGCTCGGACCCCCTCTTCCCGCCGGTCCCAGCCGCAGCCCCGGCACTGTCACCCCACCTGGCCCGGAGGTGGCCAGCTAGCGTTCTTCATCTTGGAATATTTTGTTGGACATACATTCAGGCAATTGTTTTAGACTTTCAAGAAACGGGTCTTTCCCTTCCTATTCTTTCAGAGAAGACAAAATAGGGGTGTTTTTTGTCCTAATTCATTTTACAAAGCCAGCATAATCCTGACTGCCAAATCTGATAAGACACCCGCAGAAGGAATCCATAGACCAATTTCATTCCTGGACTGTAAAGATTAAACAGGGAAAATACAAATCCAGGGGTAGATTAAGTAAAAAATACACTAAGATCCGTTTTTATTTCAGGAACACAAGGGTTTTTTAACATTGAAGAAATTGATCAATGTGATTTTCATATCAAAAGTTTGGATTTAAAAACCTTGTGGCCATCTCCACATAAATTAATAAAATTCAACACCCTGTTCATGCTAAGCTAGGAACAGAGGGATACGTAGGGACAAAAGGATACTGGAGACAGAAGGCATCATTTTTAAAAAACCTAAGTAATCCTTAATGGTAAAATATTCACCCGATTTACACACTGGTGGAAATAGTGAAGACCACATTTCCATGGGGGAGGGATTTCCAACCTGGGCACTTAACTTTTGGGTTGGGCAACCTCGTGTAGTTGGGGGTCATCTGTACATGGCAGGATGTTGAACAGCACCCCTACCCCACCTGTGACCATTAAAAACACCTCCGGGGCGCCTGGGCAGCTCAGGTCACAATCTCACAGCTCATGAGTTCGAGCCCCTCGTCGGGCTCTGTGCTGACAGCTCAGAGCCTGAAACTGCTTCGGATTCTGTGTCTCCCTCTCTCTCTGCCCCTCCCCTGCTCGTGCTTTCTCTCAAGAGTAAAAAAACATTAAAAAAAAATGTCTCCAGACACTGCCAGGTATCCCCTGGGGACAATATTGCCCCCCCCCCCCCCCCCCCCCACTGTGAGAATTTGCCCTGAGGGGCAACTTGAAAGAAACCATAACAAATCTAGAGCATCAATGACACACAGGAACCTGGAGCGTGAAATGCATCTAGTGTGACTGGGAACTCGAGTGCAGCATTATTTAATCTTAATTAATTTAGATTGAAGTGACCCCACGTAGCTAATATTTATATGATCGGAAAACTCAGATTTGTGACAGTTGACCTAGTTACCACTTCAGAGGTTTGACAAAGATGCGTGGGGTAATTTTTATTAATAGAACAATCAAAATGATACTAGCACAGCAGTGGGATCTAGCACCTTTCTCATTGTGGCTTTGCTACAAATACATGCATTTTGAGGGTTTGCTGGGGAACAGAGGCATTTGTGAGCTATGATGCCTGACTTGATTCTCTTTGGTTTCTCAGGTGGAAGTGACACCATGAAGCAGGGTCTACCATTTGGGAAAAGTCACGATGGACTTTTCTTGGGATTACCTGTTTACACTGCTTTTAAAGACCTCCCACTACGACACCCCTTTGTTCAAAATATCAAACATCCAATGCATAAATACTGTTGTGTACTTAAAAAAAAATTTTGTGTGTATTTATTTTTGAGAGAGAGAGAGAGAAGGGGTGTGGACGGGCAGAGAGAGAGGGAGACACAGAATCCGAAGCAGGCTCCAGGCTCGGAGCTGTCAGCAGAGACAGCTTGAACCCATGTGGCTTGAACCCACGAACCACAAGATCGTGACCTGAGCCGAAGTTGGATGCTTAACTGACCGAGCCACCCAGGCGCCCCTGCAATTGTGTATTTTTAAAGGGCTCCTGTGAACTCAAGGTGCTTCACGTTATTCTGGATGAACCAAAGCCCCTGAGGATTGGTGGGAGAAGAGCCGTGAAGATGTGAGGAGAAACGATCACCTCCCCTTCCCTGCTCTCCCGGGAAGCACCCCTGTCGTTCCACGGCAGACGTGATTGAACACCACTCACATGTAACAAACAACTTACTACTCGGGTGATATTTCTTGGGAGAGTTCACGAGCCCCCGTGTGGAGTTTGGAGGACAGCCCGATTCTGAGATTCTTCTTAGACTGTATTTCCCAAGTGCATGTCACTCTGGAGCCATTCTGTCTTCTGCAAGAAGTGTGAAACACTGCCATCCCGAGGCGCTCTCGGGTCACAGAAGACTAGATGGTCAAGGAGACTGGACGGGCATCCCGTCTTCCACGTCCACTAGCTGGAGCCCCACGAGCTCTGCCCCAGGGAGCAGGACGACCCACCACTGGAGGGACCGTGACCTTTGAGGTCCACCTGATAGGTCTCCAGTTCTTCTTCCATTTGCGTGTACTGAACCACTTTTAATAAAGACTTCAAGGTGTGTTTACTTTTCTTGTCTCTTGCTCAAAGAGCAAGCTCTTTCCCGTTCACTGGCCATTCACAGCACTTCCCATGCCTTCTCCTCAAGAATGTCTCCTTTTCCTTTACACTCCTTTATTTTGTTTTGGCAAGAGTTTTCTTTAGAGCATTGCTTTATTTTGAGGGATCTTTCATATTTATTTTTGCTGTTTCTTAGGTAATCGTATACATTTTTTTCTTGGTTTTCTATTTAGACTTATGCTTCCTTTTTGAAAAGCTATATCTAAATGTACAAAGGAGTAAGGAGAGTAATTCAGCTGAACACTGATGGCCTCAGTGAGGTTTTTAAGAAGAGAAGCAACTGAGGTGGTCTGACCACACGTCACTGGTCTTCCTGAGCTCCGAGGGAAGGGGGACACAGGGATAGGAAACAAAATGCACTCTCGCCAGGGAAAGCCTACTCTGGACCAGAATCAGTCATTTGTTGTTCATTCATTTATTCAACACATGTTCTATGCTCAATGTAAAGAGAATGGAAGGGATTGGTCCTTCATGGACCTCACACTGGCCAGTCACGTGCAAAGTGATTGATCTTACCTCTGAAAAACCGAAGTTGCTATTTCAGCCATTTAAATATGGAAACCAAATGCTGTTCTTATGAGACATCATTTGGGTAGTCCAAAACCTGTAACTCACTTACCCAGGTGGAAAGCATTTTTCAAAGTCAATTTTTATACGTATTTGAGAAAAATGAATGATTTGGGAGGTTAAAAATGAAATAATCTATCTATCTAATTGGTAATATCTTTAGGTGATGGAAGGAAACCGAGCCATATGTCTTCCGGGGTTTAACCATACTGCTTACCCATCTTAAAAATGTACCCATCCAACATTGAGTGTTTGTGTGAACATGCAGTTGTGTGGGGTTTGGGGCTTGTTTGATTTTTTCTATGTCATTTCATACTCCTGACTATTCACACGGATTCCTTTTTCTGCCTTACTTGGAAACTGAGTATTCTCATGCCATACTTCTGGGGACTGTGGTGGGCGTCCTCCTTTCACTTCTGTATTGGGCACAATACTAATACAAGTCAGAATTCGCTATTACACTGACGTTTCGCCTCGTGTTCATGCACAGAAAGTTGCACACCAATAGCACCGTCGAGAAAGGCGAAGAAGATACACTCACGGGACAGACAACAGGCAGGTTTGTGCTGCTGCTGTTGATTCTAAACCAGTTGTACGTGCAGTGGTTCTTTTTAACTAAAAGATGATCTTGCATCACGTATGTAACAGGTATTATTGTTTTCACTCTACTTGTCAAGAAACTGAAATCAGGGAGCTTAAATGATTTGCCTGTTATCCAAGAGACTCAAAGATACCAGGAGAAACACAAAGACAGGGTAGACGTGTCTTGAAGGCGATCTCTTGGGTGTTCCGCGTGCTCCCCGACTCCCCCTCACGGCACCTGACGACGTGGGTGTGACCATCCCCGGTTTTGCAGTCGAGTCCTTGAGACCTAAACCGGGGCTGAGGCAGGGTGTCGGGGGACACCCGTTCCTGGGTTTCGGGTTGCTATTTAGCCTGCTGGCCTTCCACATTTCCTGCTTCGCCTTCATGACGGACCGTTTCTGATGTGAGTCTTGTGATTACTCTTAGCGTTGCTCTTGCCGGTGGTCTTGGAGTTTATGGTTCTCGAAAATAAGAACACGTGCTGAGAAAACAGAAGCCCATTGTAGGTGCTAATGGGTAGAACTTCAGACTGAAACTCCCTGTCACGCTGGCTAAGCATGAACTGCAGAAAATGTACGCAGAAACGCACGATCGTCACAGAAGATGGGAGAAATCAAATGTGAGAGTGGTAATGTTGTTTTCTTCACCACCCCACTCCTTAATCTGTGGAGGTAATCACTCAACACTGTTAAGACAGCTGAATCACATTACCAACCTGCTCAAATCTGCCTGGCATGGTAACTGTCTCCCCGGCTTGTGCTCCCCGTGAGGCGCTGCTCCTCTCTTCAGGGTTATTGACATGTGTTTTTTAGATTGTGGGATGTTTTATTGACTTCATAATTATTCTGTGTGTGTGGTTAGTTTACTTTATATCTATGTGTAAGCTTATTTTATGCTCTTTAAAATGTAATAAAACTAAATTATATATGATTCTCCAAGAGTAAGGAAGGTCTTGCAGAAGAGAGAAGAATTCTGACTTTAACCATCTGAGTCATTCACTCAAAGATGGTGCATCCCCTTGGCGTGCTGCACCCGAGAGGGAGCTACGCATGTAGCAGAAAACCGCACCATCAGAAAGGTTTATGGACCGGTAGGTATGTCAGGAGCACGGACAAGCGGTGTGTAACTGGGGGCAGTGCTGGAAACAGGTACAGAAAGAACAACACAGGGACTGAGGGGCCACAACATCGTTTTCTGGTTTCAGATTCATAGAGTTCTTTTTTTTTTTAATTTTTTTTTAAATTTATTTTTGAGACAGAGAGAGACAGAGCATGAACGGGGGAGGGGCAGAGAGAGAGGGAGACACAGAATCGGAAGCAGGCTCCAGGCTCTGAGCCATCAGCCCAGAGCCTGACGCGGGGCTCGAACTCACGGACCACGAGATCATGACCTGAGCTGAAGTCAGACACTCAACCGACTGAGCCACCCAGGCACCCCTAGATTCATAGAGTTCTTATGCAGGCAATATTTAACTAGATTTTGGCAGATATATACAGTTTGGAGAAGCAGAAAAAGAAGGAATATTCTCCAAGGAGGGGTTAAAGGAGAAAGGAAATTTTTGAGGGGGAAACAACGCTATGTGCACGGAGAAATGAGGATCCAAAGCTAGAGACCCCAGTGGACGTGGAGCTTGGCTCACATCTCTTGGAGTCAGAAACACCTGCTTTGGATGCTTATTCTGCTGTGTGTGGACTGGCCAACCTCCACCCCTAACAAAACTTCAGTTTCCTGGTCCGTAAGATGGGGTTAAGACCAGCTCCGTTTTCAGGGCGTCTGAGAGAGTCAGTCAGAGATCTTCGCGCACTTGCAGTGTTCCGCGGGCGGTCGTTGAGTGTGAACGGTGTCCTATCACGGATGGAAACTCCATGCACACAGACGGTCATTGGTGGTCGCCGAGGGCAGGTGTGGAGAGGAGGTCGGGTGCACGTGACACAGTGGAGACGAGGGGCCGCAGAAGGGATCGCGGACTGGGAAGCCCGGGACAGAGCGGGCTGCTTCAGGCAGGGACGCAGAGAAGTCTCAGGGTGACACTCAGGAATGTCACCTGGGGGCAGGGTACGCTGGGAAGTTGGTTAGACCTTGCGTTCCGAAACGGCTTTTCTGAGTGAAAGTTGTTTTTACAGAAACAGGAGAAGGAAAGCAAATCCCAAAAGTGAAGTGGGGGGTCGGTGGAGGGGAGGGGGCGTCTAGGAGACGTGGTGCTTGAGAGTCTTGGCAAGTTAGTAACACAGAAACCGAGAAGGAAAGTGTTCCCGACGCAAGGTCGCTGCACGGAGCCGGGCGCAGCGTGGCCGTCGTGGTGGCTGGTGTGGGATCAGGGCAGGAGGTGAGAACGGGAGGAAACGGAGGAAGGAATGGACACGTGGAGTCCCCGGCCGGGCAGAGAGGAAGGACACAGAAGAGGGGCGGCTGTGGGAAGGAGGAGCCCAGAGCCCAGGCTGACGGCAGTTGGAAGGAGGAGGTATCTGAATCCCCGGTAGGGTCGGGAGATGGTTTCCACATCAGACCGTCTGCCCTCCTGGCCTTGGACACAGCGCTCCGCCTCTCACACGCACTGGTGTCTCTGGACTGAAATGTCGAAAGCGCTTTCCATGTTAACGCGTTGTATGTCTCTGTGGACCGGCCTCTCTTTGCGGGAACCCTGGGTGACACAAGGACTTTTTATACCAGCGTCGTTTTGAATTGGACTTAATGATGCCACTTAATCAGCATCACCCTGATTTGGAGGGGTTTGCATTTCAGAATTTATGACTCAGGTTTTCAAATTAAGCTGCTATTTACAATTCAAAATAATATTAGAGAAAGCAGCGAAAGGCTGGCAGAAACTTCTTGACCTTTCACTGATCTGTCCCCCAGGACGTGCTTCTCCTGGCTGAGGGTGACGTCTACAGATGCTGGGGGATGCCTCCCTCCTCCCGGCTGCCTGCAGAGCCTCTTGGTGCCCCCGTGCTACCCACCCTCCAAGGGGGGGCCCCTGCGGGCTGGCGGGAGGGTGCCGAGCAGCGCGTCTGGAAGCGGGCGTCCATCCAGGGAGGCTCCATCCTGTTGGTTACCCCATCTTGGCAACAAGACCAACGCGTGTGCTGCTCGAGTCACGCCCCGAGGGCTCGAGGTTGGAGGGGTAACAGGGAGGTGATGTGGGGAGGTGATGTAGGGGGTTGCGGCCAGGGCAGAGGGGCTGTCCCCAAGGGGACTGCGGCCAGACCAGCCTTCTGGTGCATCGGGACGGCGAGCACCCAGGGAGCCACGATCCCTTCTGGGTGAGGAAACGCCACTCGGCCGACAGCAGGTGGTATTTGACTGTTCTTTCAGAAATTCCCGTAACTGAACGCTTTTATTAGGGAGGATTTAAGGATCCATAAGGCAGAAAAAGGGAGCAATTCTTCTACTCAAACATGCCAACTGCTAACATCGCACTGCATATGCCTCCAGGCATTTCTGAGCAGAGTTTTGGAATGTTTATGTAATTATAATCCTGCCATATTAATACTTTCATGTGCCTGTTTGTTCTTACGAGATGCACCACTTCCTGCACCATCAGAGCCTTAACCCGTTTCAGGGAGGTTCCCGGCAGAGGACGATCTCTCACTGCGAATGAAGACAGTCTTTACCGCGCCGGCCAAGGCCAGGGCTGTGCCGCAGAAAGGCGGGGTGGGGGGAGCCGGGTGCATGAGCTGAGGGCTGTGAGGTTGTCATAAACTCCAAAGGACAAGACCTGACAGTAGGCAGATTGACACTGGCTCTTGTACATTCAACCAAAGTCCACTAAATACGAGTTGATCTGAAAAACCGGAAAGTACTCAAAGTCAAGAGCAACTTTGTTTGGGTTTAAATTTAGGTTGTGCGGGGGTAGGTGGGCCAGCAGGAGAAGCCGCTGCGAACATCAAATGCAGAAAGCGAAGCCGGTGCTGGCGTTCTGGAGGCATCTGTTGTTAGGTAAGCAGGACTGATCCAAACGCCCGGTAACTAAACCGACGGGCCTGACGACGGAATCGACGTGTGCACAGAACGACAAATGAAAGCCCAGTGCAGGGCTGAAATTCCACTCCAGACCCACAGGAGACTCTCTGGAGTTTCCTGCCGAAACCAGGCTCAGTCGGGATGCTGTCTTCCTACTGGATTGCACCAGCACGTCCATGAAGGTAAGAACATCGCGTGTCCTGGGGATAAGATCATCCTTTCTGACTGCCCAAACGTGGTACCTGTGAGGAACGGTGATTCCCAGGAGGTTCCCTACAGAGCCCACCCAGGGATCTGCCAGGGTCAGCTGCCCATACCAGGTACATAGATGCTATTCGGAGCTGCCCCTGGGCTTGTGCCCACGGAGGCTAAGGGTGCCTCCCACTGGACAGCCAGGTCTATCCCCACTCCAGACAAAGCCTCACTGGTGGCCCCCGGGTTATTCTCACTCAGATTAGCTGGCAGCATTTGGGGCTCCCGTCATCTCCTCGGGTTCAGCGTTGCTCTGAAAGGACCCGCGTTGCTCAGGAGAGTGAGATTCATAAGGTGCCCGTTGCATTGCGGCGAAAGGAGGCGGGTAGGACCAGCCCCCGGGAGAGGCCCTGGGGTGGATCTGGGACTAAGAGGCTTCTGTCGTCCCCAAGGAAAGGCTGCCGTCCTGGCAACATGCTTGGCTCTATGCTCAGGGTCACCAACCCAGGAAACAGTCTGGACTGCTGTCCAGAGTGTTTACTGGGGTCTCAGTAGGTAGCCGTGGCTGCCTGGAGTCTTGCCCACTTGCTTTAACTGGTCTCCAGCCCTGTCCCTCTGAGAAGGTGGGGCTGCCCTCACCTGGCATGAAAATCCCCACCCTCACCCTAGGGTTGTGCTTTCTTGTGGAACGAGCCCCATATGGGTCACCTTATTAGCATCAAGCCAGGTGTGCCATGAGTTACAAAGACTTCCTATTACTCTAGAAATTCCTACAATGTAGAGGTCGCCCACCGGGAGCCACGACCGTGGCCGCAGCTCTCTTTGGGTAAAGTTAGTTCACTACACAGTTACTGAACTCAGTCTGGCATCCATTGAATTTAAGAAGAGGTGATACATTTATTTATTTATTTTTTAATTTTTAAGTTTATTTATGTATTTTGAGAGAGAGAGACAGAGAGAGAGAGAGAGAGGGGGGGGGAACGGGGGGGGGGGGGGGGCAGTGAGAGAGAATCCCAAGCAGGCTCCGCGCTGTCAGCACCGAGCCCGACGCAGGGCTCTGACACACCAACTGTGAGATCACGACCTGAGCCGAAATCAAGAGTCGGACACTTAACCGAACTGAGCTACCAGGGTGCCACAAGAACAGGTGATATATTTGAAGAGGAGTTTTCGCTGGAATCAGCCAGCGGCCAGAGCGAGGGCACCTGCCATGCCTGGTCTAGCTACGAGCCCTTGAACCGAACGTGAGCCCCACAGAAGCTAAAAGAAGGTCCTGCGGGAGGAGCATGGGGCCCGTGCGTGAGCTCTTGGCAGCCTGTCCCTGCACACGTGCACTGCAGGCACAGCTTGAACAAATAGGGAGGTGATTTGGACTCTGGAAGTATGTGAGTGAAGTTGACTGTAAATGTAAAACAACGATCTCACAGACCCATACATTTACATTATCTCACTGTCCGTATGGACTCGCGCTAACCAGATATGTAACAAATGGGGCACAGAGGAAGAATTTATTAAGGGCTTTGGGGGCTACGACCCTATCAGCGGAGGTTCCTCTGATCCTTGTCCTGATCTTGCGTTAACAAACCCAAGAAAAGACACCCGGAAAAGAACATCCACGTCAGGGCCAAAAACGAAGCCCCCGAGACGGGCCCTCTGCCTGGGCACAGGCCCAGAAGCGCCCTGGCCGCCCGGAGCATCAGGAGACCGCAGTGCGGGGCCGGTGGGCGAACGCGCAGAACTGAAGCAGGCTCCACGAAGTGCAGACACAACAATAAGTAACTTTTGAGCACAATTTAAAACAATCAAAAGGTATGCAAACAATCGATGATGCAAACCGCCCACGCGGCGAGTGGAGCCGGGATCAGTAGCAGCGTCCCGCGGAGCCCTATTGGCTGAAGGAAATCAGTAATAGCGATCGCACCTTTTGATACTTGGTTGATGGATTTTTTACTCTAATTCTGACTTATTAAGAAACATCGCGCCGAATCTTTATTTAGCCTGATTTCTGGGATTTCGGACGTCCTTTAAGTGCCGTGCCCAAGGTGAGCCTGCCTCCCGCCTCAGAGGTCACAGACGGTGACGGAGTGTGCGCGTCTATAGCCTGAAGTCATCTATTCGAGGATGTTTACTGAGCACCTACTGTGAGCTCAGTCGATCCCCAGCCCCCTCCAGGAGTCTGGAGTCTAGCGGGGGACGGGGACTGCAGTGCAGAAGCCTCGGGGCCGCGGGCAGGGGACAGAGGGCCCCCTCCGCCTCCACAGAAAAGGCTGAGATCTGGAGGCTGCGGGAGGCAGCAGGAGTGCAGGGGGAGGAGGGGAGAGTTGCCGGCAGAGGACCCGGGTCTGCGTAAGGCTGGAGCCGATGACGAGCTTGACCTGGGCTGATGTGGCCCGGATGTGACAGGTGGAGGGCCAGGCAGCTCGCCTTCCACATGCGTCTCAGAACTGGGCCCCGAGGTTGTGGACACGGGCGGGGTGGGCCCAGACGCGTATTTGAGCAGGAAGAGGCGTGAATCCAAGGGCCCGTGTGGCCGCTCGCTCACAGGTCAGCTAAAGAAGCAGCAAGACGGCCAACCGAGGGGCCCGAGGAGCAGGCAGCGTGGCCTTCGTACATTCGGGAGGCCAACACCCCCTGGAATGTGTTGGCCTTTCCGTCTTGGTCCGAGTGTTTCTAGGAGCAGCCGAAAGTCACCACCAGCGCTCTCTCAGGGTTGTGCCATCTGCACTCGGAGCCAGGACACAGCCAGTGCCCGCCGCCCGACAGCTGGGGCGTCGCCAGGGCAGCCCTGTGGGCGCTCATGTCCTGTCCCCGCGAGCCCACGCCCCTTCTGCGCCACCCGTGACGTCGCTATTGTATCGAGAACGCCCGGAGGATGTGTACCAGTGCGTGGGTAGCAGGCGTGGTCTGGTCTGTGGGAAAGTTACAGAGTAAAAACTCACGTTATGTGGTCTTTTATGATATGAAACAGGCATCTCTTTTCTCTGTTCTCGTCCTGCCTTTTCTTCTTCGCCGTCTGTTACGTCAAAGTTCCTGCTCCGATCCCTGTTTCTCTCGTTCCTTCCTTTCAGTAGCTGGGTTTCGAGCTCCCAAGTGCACCGGCGAATCCTGTTTTGGTCGCCCCACACGTCGAATGTCTCTTGGGTCTTTCCCTGAGTGTCCCCCTTGGAAGCGTGATGATGTGGCGTGGAGCACGTGATGGGGGCCTCAGGAGAGGCAGAGCCAATGAAGGCGGTGGGGGGTGGGGAAAGGACACCGAGTGTCGAGGCCACAGCCCCAGCTGTTGGCCCCAACGCGGGTGGGGGCTGTGGGCCGCGGTGTGTGCACGTGCTTGGAGTCACCCATCGGCTCACCCTGAGCAAAGAGGTCACCCTCGAGACGGGGTGGGCCTCATCCAATCAGGCGAGTCTGTCAGAGCAAAGACTGAGGTTTCCCGGGGGAGAGGGGGCCTCCTGAAGCCCACAGCTCCGGTCCGAGTTCCAGCTGCATGGCCTGTCCTGCGGGTATTAGACCTGTGGGTTCCCAGTACCACCTGAGCCAATTTGCTACGTGTTGAGACACGTTGTATATGTGTGTTCCATATGCTCCAGGAACTCAGGAGAAACAGACCCGATAGATGGATCGCACGTGTGTCTATACGCGCGATGCATATATGTTAATGGTACAGCTGGACTCTTGCCCAGACTGCTTAAGGGACAACACAACGCAACACGTTTTTGCCTGAAGGTAGGGTGTTGCTGTAAACGATACCTAAGAACAGAGAAATGTATCTGGAGCTGGACAGTGGGCGGGGCCGGAAGCAGAAGTCCACAAAGGAGAAAGCTACACGTGTCGAGCAGACGGACAGACGGACGGAAGACACGTGAGCCGTGAGCCTCACAGGCCGTTTGCGGAAATCTAGACGGGAGTTCGCTGTCAGTGAGGGCTGGGGAGACGCCAGGGCGCCTACCCCAGCGTTGCAGGACGGGGAGCCTCGTTACAGAGGCCACAACCTGGGTGGGGTCGTGCCTGTGGTTGCGCGGCAAGAACTTGTGAGCCGTGAAATCATTTATCTGAAGCGGCTGCCGGCAAAGTGTTGAGGGCGTAGCCTGATGTCTGCCTGGTGCTCGTAGACCAAAGCAGGAAGGCGGGGGGAAACTGGGAGAAAAACCATGACATGAAAGGGACTAAGTCTGGATCATGTGGGAGGTTCTCAGTCCATCCAGATCGCAAAATACACCAACATTAAGAGATCCGCTGGCACGGATCTTTGCTCCGGGGGGAAAAGCGGAGGGTGTGGCTGTTCAGTCTCTCACTAGTACCTGGGAAGGATCCGAGGGTCAGAGTGATCGGTCACGCAGACGCACACAAGGCTCTCTGAGGACATTAAGGTCTGGCGGAGAGATGCCTCCGTGAAGCCTGAGAGCATCCCAGACCCGCTGGCAGTGACCCCGCGCCCCCCGGCCGGAGCGGACTCTGCGGCACGCACGCGTGGTCCCCGCGGTTCTCAGGGGCTTCACGTCACCAGAACACGGCCAGATGGGTCCGAGAGGAAAAGGGGGATCGCAGAGGGAAAGAAGGCTGTCAGATCCCGAAACGTGGACAGGCGGGAAACGGACTAATGAAAACACTCAGCGGAGAGTAAACGCTATCCTTCAAGACAAAAGAAAGATGATTCAGGGGCAGAGCCGTGAGCCACAGAGGATTGACCTCACGCCTTGAAACCCAAGGGGCTTTCCCATTTTGAAATTGCTTGGGACCAGTGACTCCTTTTTCCTCCCTTTTTCTCCCTTTCCAGCCAAAATGTCTGTAGCTGGTACTCAGGACTTCTCACCTCACTGTAGTTTGAGGGCAGATACTGGGCGTTCTAGCTCCACGGGGCCACAGAGGAGGAGGAATTTTGCCCTGGGAGGGACCATTCTCGGATTCCTACCCCTACCTGGCTTAATGATGAGTAATGAAAAGTCACACAATTTTAGGAAAAGAGTATGCAACATATGGTCAAGAGCTGGCATTTTTGTTCAACAGACAAAGCACTGTACTTAAATACACAGCTATGTTATTTATTTATAGGTAGTAGTTGCCTCCATGACTTTTAAAGGCCAATATAAATGCAAATCCAACATGACAATCTTAATGAAGTTTCATTTTCTTTTCAGAATAAAAATGAGGTTCATGATAATTCTTCCCATAAAAGATTGTATCATAATCCCACATTTTACTAAATTATTCTTATCACCAATTAGCAGAAAGTCATTTACATATAAATTTTAGACTAGTGTGGTCTCCAAGGGGTTTCGGGAGGTTCAGTGAATTTAGCAATATTATCCCATTTCATAGAAAAGAAAATACCGGGAGGGCAGACGAACTCGCCTCAGGAAACAGGCCAGGCCGTGACCGGGGCGGGAGCGAACAGCAGTCTGCTGGCCGATCTGGTCTTGAGGCTCAGCCATTGCCACGTTTTTCCCTCATGACCTTGAGGGACCTTGTGACGGACGGCCCCACCCCATCCGCACCCCCAGGGGAACTGGTGCGGGCGCGTTGGACAATTTCATCACGCCGAACATCTCCATTAGGTACTAAGGCAATAAAACTCTGGAGTTATTATATCATACTGTATCCACAAATGGCATAATTACAAACCGGTCCCGAATTTGAGAATTCCAGAGGGTTCAAAGAGGTCAAATGTTTAATTGAAATGGAATATTTAAGCTAAATTGCTAGTGTACTAATTCAATATTATTGAAGTACTAATAAATACATTACAAGACTGTTAAGAAAAGTGCTTCCTGCTGAAGAATGATCATCCCAAGACCAACATCAGCTCACTTTGTAATACGCAGCGAATGTTGTTTTCAAGCTAATTAAATGCCATGCATTTTTGATAGCACTTAACAATATGTGGTTAATTATTATTATGCAGGATCTGTTCTATAGCATTAATTATGATGAACTCATTTGGCTTTTATAAGAACAGGAAATGCGTGAGTTTGGGGAGGTACAGTGCTTTGTGGTGTTTTATTGTCACTGAGATTTAAATTGATACGCTTTAGGACTTTGCATGAAAAACAAAGAGTTTTCTAAACAAGTTCTAACATTAAGACAGAAAATATAGTCAAGGGAAGAATCTTTATGGGCTTGACATCTTGATGAAATGACCAAGCTCGTTCCGTATTAAAAAGCAGCATCTCTACACACGTCCCTGTGAGAAGAGCAGCTCGGGATGTTGCTTTGGAGACTTCTGGTCCCGAACCTGTGCTCCTGGGAACCACGTACCGCGTCACTGCCCGGTGGCTCCTCTCCTGGAGCCACCCGAGAGCTTCCTCCCTTTCGGGGTGCTTCTCGGACCTGGGGCAAGCCTGACTCCCCTGGGGAGGTGTTAGGACACACCGGGTGGGGACCCGCCCCCACCCCCACCCCCACCCCCTCCCCCACCCCGCCCCCACCCCCACCCCCGAGGGCTCCACAGTGGGGTCTGGACAACTGTCGTTTTCAAAGTGGCCGAGTACCGTGGCTGTGGCTGGGGCCGTGAGCGGGCCCTGGGTCTCTTTCGGGGGGGGAGGTGACAGTGATTGTGCATGGCTGTACATGTACTAAAAATCATTGAATTGTGCACTTAAAATGACCGCGCCTGGTGGTGTGTGGCTTGCCTGTTGGTACAGGAGTGTCGAGGAGAAACGGGTGGAGAAGCCTCGGCCCTCCAGCAGGTGGTCCTCTGGTCCCCACAGCCCTCCAGGCCGGACAGGAGGGGCTGCCTCACACACAGGACAGTGAAGGGTGTCGGGCTCGGGGGCTCTAGGCCCAGCAGCCGTGCTGGTGAGAACGGGCTGCAGCTGGAAAGGCCACTCGATTTTACCCCAGCCTTGTTCGCGTATCTTTCCGTAAGACGCCTTTTGTCCATACAGTGCGTGCATGCGGGTAAGGGTTAGCGGGCTCCCGGGGGGCTCGGTCGGTTGGGCGTCCGACTTCGGCTCAGGTCGCGATCTCACGGTTCGGGAGTTCCAGACCCGCGTCGGGCTCTGTGCCGACAGCTCGGAGCCCGGAGCCTGCTTCGGATCCTGTGTCTCCCTCTGTCTCTGCCCCTCCCCTGCTCACGCTCTGTCTCTCTGTCTCTCTCTCTGTCAAAAATAAATAAACATTAAAAAAAATTAAGAAAAAAAAAGGTTAGCTATTTGCCACAATATAGCCTCGTAGTTTCACCCAAACGCAGCTTAGAGGTTGGGCAGGAACTACGTCAAGCAGTGGACTGGGGTAAGCCAGCTGCTGTGGGACTGGTGTGGACAGATGCTGCCTTTGACGTGGCTGCAACCCTGGGTTTAACAGGAGTCACATCTCCGAAGGGCACGTGGCCTTATTAGAGGCACGCGCCTTGAATAGCTCACAGAAGGCAGGCGTCCTGGCCAGCGCCACACTCTCTGTGTCTCAGGGCAGGTAATGCCCGCTCCGGCCGCAGGGTTTGGGGGCTGCGAGGCAGCCTTGTGGCCGGAGGGATTTTTAAGGTCTGAGGGTCACTTTTTAATGTCCTAACTAGTAAATTGATTGTAATACATTATGTTGATGAAAGCATACTGTCATATCTTGGGAGGGCATTTAATTCGGAGGAAGGCTCGATTTAACTAAAAATACAGCGTCTCGTGTGGACTTTGGTCTGCGGCTGCCTGAGGGCCGAGGTGTCCGCGGTAGCCGGCTGGCTCCTGCCGTCGGGCCGCCTGGGGACCCCGCCCCGTGCACCTGCAGGTGCCAGATGAGCAGTCAGACTCGAGCAGGACAGCAGCGATGCCACACTGGGCTTGTGTGTTCGTCTTCTTTTCCACAGCTCTTGTCGCTCGCTCTTCAAACGACCCTCCGAGGATTTCCGGGCAAGTACTTTTCGCTCCGTTTTACTGACGAAATACAACACTGGGTATTTGGTGACAAGTGGCAGGATCGGGCGCCGGGCAGCGGCTGGGAGAGAGAGCAGGGCACGGGTGGGTGGAGGTGCCGGGTGGGATGGCTCACGTTCTCGTCTCCCGCGGGGAAGGACGCTCCGGACGAATGCTGTGGCACATCTACCGACGGTTCCCGTCCCGGCCACGGGCTCTCTGCACATTCCAGCTTGCCGTCACTAAGCTCCAGAAATTTTATTTCCTGTTCCTCGAGTTTACATATTTCTGTGTTCTTCTCAGGAGGATTAACCGGGAGGAGGAAGACAAAGGGCACAGGGCAGAGGACGGCCATCACGCGCGGCACGTGGTCCAGTGACAACGGTCGACCTCTGGGCCCATCCACCTGGACAGACCCCCGAGTCTGCCGGTTACCGCTCACGTGACCTTACGAAGTCCCCAGCCTCTCTGAGCTTAAGTTTCGCATCTGGGAGGTGGGTCCGTTACTGCCACATTGCATTTTGGTGAGGGTTAAATATAGTTAGACGTAAACGCTTGGCGAAGAGGGAGGAGGGCTGCTATGAGCCCCCGCGTGCCCGGCCCCGTGTAGGTGCCGGACGTGCCCACCTGCCCTCACTCTGTTTCTTGTTTTCCTCCAAGCACACGCAGGAGAGTAACAGACGTCCTGGTCGACTCGGTTAACCTAGCCGGAGGCAGGGGTCCTCCGTGCTGCGTAATCTGCCCTTGCTTTGGGTTAGGTCCCCACGTCCAGGCAGAGGAGCTCCAGCGAGATGTGGGGAGTCCCGAAGGCTGGTGTGTGAGCGGAGGCGTCGCCCGATGGCTCGGGGACGTTGTGGAAGCTCTCTGTGCACCCCTCACAGCTAGGAGAGATTAACACTGTTAGACAACAGTGCAGGTATACAGCAGTGTGCAGCATAAACGAACATCAGCTGGGAACACGATTGTTCGATAGTCAGACACAGTCGGAAGCTTCCATTCATTGATAAGCTCTTAACAGAAGCAGAAGAATCAGGTTTTTACTGTCTGGTAATGTGTTGTTGCTAAAATTCAGGTTTACTTCTAAACTATTAATAGTTAACTCAGACCCATCCCCTCTAGTGCTAATTACCAGCAGGGAAAGAAGGAAAAAAAAAACTAATTTAGACTAGTACATTTGTCTTCTGGAATACATCAGTAGGAGAAAGGCGTCTACGGCAAACATCCTATGAAATGTCGACTGCTCCTCCTGGCTCTGTCTGCTCGCTGAGAGAGAGAACAAAACACAGGTACTTTCAAAAAACATTCAAAATTATAATGATTGTAGATATAATTTTATGGTAGAGCTAGAATGGCAATTAAGTACTATTCTTTTTTAAAAACCACACCAGTTACACTGTGATTTTTTTCATAGAGAGACAGAGAGAGAAGATATTAATTAAGATAAAGCCACAAGTACCCGTTGAGATTCGAGGTTTCCCTGTGAGCACCACCCAAGCTCAGAAGGTTGGGTCTGATGACTTCCTGGGTGAGGTCTATCCCGGTCGCTCACTCTCGGCCAGGAAATAGCCACCGAAGGCAGCTTGCTTACGTAGCCGGAAGACATACAAACGTGCATTTAAAAACCGATCCAGGCACTTGTCAGATTTAGCAAAACTTGCTGACCCACAAAAACCATTTCTTACCCTTTGGCTTTTAAATAAAGAACATATTCCATCACAGGGCCATTTGTATTGTTGTTTTTATTGCATTGATGAGGTAATTCACAAAACCTCCTGGTGGGCTCGAGGATGTGGTGCGTGGAAAAGGCCACACGACAGCCATCGTGGAAACCCCTCCTCCTTGTCCCTTGAGGTCAGTCTGCACAAGGAGCCAATGGCCCCTAACGATTAACCTGTGGCTCCCCAGCACAGGTGTGCCTGGTGCCTACGCTTACATCCGCTTGTTGCTAATGACTGAAATGGAGGGGAACGTGAGATCTGTACTTGAACTTCAGGGCTTGGGGTGAGACAAGGCGCATCATTCTGACGTGGCTGAGCTACCGACTTCAAGGCCACTTCCCCAGGACCCTTCCTGAGGGTGCACTGCCCACGGCCACACGGGTCCCAGGCGATCCATGTATCACGTGTCCCCAAGAGATCTCCAGATAGCACCCAGGATGCAGAATCCTCCTGGTACATCAACTGATTAGGTATTAGAAGCCAGCCTTCCCATTGCTTTAGTTTTCTCATAGATAATATGAGAAAAATAAGGGTTCCTGTCTCATAGGCTCCGGAGGAGAGTGGTGGGATCGTATGAGTCGGTACATGAAAACACGTAACGCAGGACTGCCGCGTCACCTGGACGCTGGTCACCTGCATCTGGATGGAGGATAGCCCAGAAAATGGGCACTGTTGCCTCACAAGTGCCTCCAGCCTTAGAAGTTGTCTTTTCCCCCATCAGAATAACTGAGGTTCATTGCATTGTTCATCATTAATTTCTTTGGCGTTCCTAACATAAACCCAATAGAAATCCAGTTGTTTTGAAGACTCAGTGAAGCGTGTGAGAAAAATGCCCACGAGTGAAAATTTCCATCAAGACTGGGAGGTTCTCCGAGCTGATATTCAGGAAGGGAAGCACGGCCTCAGGGGGCTTTCTGTTGTGCTCCTCTGGGTGTCCGGTAACGTGCTTTCCTGAACAAAATACGTGAAATCGAAGGTCAAATTTTGAGCTGACAAGCTTGCTTCCTTGTAGAAGACTTATGGGCAGAGACTAATGCCACAAGGAGTTCCAGGAGCCGGAGAGAGCTCTCAGTGCAGGTGGAACCAGTACGTAACCAGGAGCGTCACTGCAGACTTTTCTAGACTTTCAGATCAAAGCCTTAGGTGTCCTTCAGGATCTGTGTGAATCTTGTTTCGTGATGCCTCCAATCCGATGGCACATAGAAACTGATAAATGTGTTGTGTGCTTGAAAGGAGCAGATTCATAATATGTCCTTACTTGGTTTATAAATTTTCGTTTCCTGATTCGTTGAAGCCAATAGCAGAGAAGCTGTCTGGTAAGAGGTGTGGTCAATAAACTCTGGCAGTTTAACGGGCAGCAGATGATGTAGACCATCCACGGTGTTCACAGCTGACCACTCACCCCCCACCGTGTCCAGTCCACACTCCACGAAGACTTCACCTGACGGAATCAGTTCGACACGGGCATCCGTGTAAGTCTGTGCTCTTGTTTGTAGGTGTCTCCTCTGCGGACAGCTGCTTCCTGAGGGTCCTGGCTCACCCGCACCTGCAGCGTTCGTCCTGCTCAGGTGCTGTTTCACAGTGGAACATGAAAGGTGCTGGACACAAGCTCAGTGGTGAAGGGCCTTTGTCGTGGCCGTGCGTGTGTGTCAGTTTCCAGAGGGGCCGTGACACAGCGCACAAACCAGGAGGCTTCAAACAATGCTTCCTCCCCCGGTTCTGGAGGCCAGAGGTCTAAAACGGTCTGAAACGGGTGTGAGCAGGGCCGTGCTCCCTCTGAAGCAGGTAGGGGAGTCCCTCTCTGTGCCTTCCAGCTTCCGGCGGCTGCTGGTGATCCTTGGCGTTCACTCCCTGGTGTGCAGTCTCCTCACTCCGGTCTCTGCCTCTGGTCTCAGTTGGTCTCTGTTTGGTGTCTCTGTCTTCTCAAAAGGACATGAATCCTATTGGATCGGGGCTCGCCCTCCCCATTATGACCTCATCTTAACTGGTTACATCAGGGAGCTGACACTGGTCACACGGTAACATAGTTACATCTGCAGTGGCCCTATTTCCAAACAAGGTCACATTCTGAGGCCCTGGGTGTTAGGACTTGAACGTTTCTTTCTTTGGGGGGGGGGGGGGGAGACAATTTAACCCATTACAAGTAGGAAAAGTGGAAAAGTGGAAATTAGCTCTAAAAATGGCCAAAACATTCGGCTGAGAGTCCACCCTCCCCTCGCCCCTCCCCCCAAATATTTTTCCTGCAAGGCCATAGCTGAGTGTCTGGACAGGACATGCTTGGATTAGCAAATGAAATTCCAGAAGAGGAATTCACCCTTTTCCAGGGAAAGAACAGGGGAAAAAGAGTAAGCTGGGCGGGCATGTGTTTGAAAAGCAGGGTGACCTATGAGGGTTATTTTGGAAGATGTAAAGGTGCTCCCTTTAGGACGAGAATATCTGGGGAGCGAGAGGAAGTGGGGTGACAGCGGAGTGCGGGCCCTTGAAAGGATGGGCCACGCGGGACCGTCAAGTACAGGTGAACCTGGTTCGGTGCTGTGCGTGGCCGTCGTCACAGAGTTAGCTGTTGTGAACAGGGGGTCCCGTTCCCTTCTGTATCCAGACCTGGGGGTGCTTGTGAAGCCCGCGGCCGGTCCCCTCCGCCTCTGCTCTGGTGCTCCTGCCGCTCCTGCCCTCTCACGCCTCGCTTTCTCTCCTCGTCCCCTCTCTGTGCTTCTTCCCTTGCTGGGGCTGCTGCTAATCTCGTGTCTCTAGGGTCTAACCTGGGAACTTCCTGCAGGTGGGTCCTGTGCCCATGGGCTGTCGGTGGGCGTACCTGTCTGTGTTTGGGTCCACGGCGGCGGGGCGGGTGCGCGGGTCACCCCGCGGGGCTGGAAGCAGGCAGCGTCCCTCCCGTGAGCGGAGAGCTGGCACTCGCCACGGCCACGGCCCCACCCCCGGGGAGACAGGCCACCGTACAGGGCGGGACTCTGCAGTGAACGCCTGTACCCCGCCACTGCACCCCGGCCTCCGTGACTCCGTGTGACCAGTGTCAGCTCCCTTTCCTCGTAAGTTTTGTTTTCTTCCTGAGAAGGACCTCCAGACCTGTGTCCATCAGACCGCCCCGTCCTTATTACCCAATTATGAAAAGTCTCATGTGACATGCCTGGTTTGACACCAAGAAAAAAAATCTCCCCCTGAGTATCAGGACGTTCTTTCTTTTTGCCACATGATCCTTCAGGCATAATCCCAAGCATCCTTTTTAATTGTCAGAAGGAAAATATGAATGACGCCATTTCTTTTTATCTGCTGGCACAACCGAAGACAAAAGGATTCTTTCCTTCCCTCTTAGGAACACACAAGTGTCTGTAGATTGTCTTTTAGGAGATGTTTGGATTGTTTTCATGGCTCCTTCATTTTCATACGTTGAAAATCGTTTTCCCCAGCCCCCTCACCTTTGTGTGTGTGTGTGTGTGTGTGTGTGTGTGTGTGTGTATATATATATATATATATATACATATGAGACTGTTTATAGGTAGACACTTGAAGCTGTATCTACAATTGCAATCGTTACTATCGGGCACTTCATAAATATCCCTTTAAGATGCTATTTGATACCTTCTATAGTCTTGGAGGAAACAGACTGGATTCTCCTGTTTCCAAAGCAGCTAAATGTATTACAATAAATTTGCTTTCTCTGTGCTGTGGAATTGGAAACCTATAAGATGTTGAATAAGAAAACTGATACCACTGCTTATCTGTCCAAAAGCCAGTGGTGTTAGGAAGCCCAGTAATTGAAAAATGGATAGCATTGATATTTGAACCTTTTTATATAACCTTTGAAGTGTAAGCCTTTTGGGGAATAAATTGCTTTTTGTAACAAGAACAATGTCAGATCCCATATTTAGAAACCGTGCACTTAATTCATTTTCAGGCGGAGAAACTCATGTTGTCTTGTTGGGAAAAACATTGCAAAATGGATTAAGCTTCACCCTGGAGAGATGATAACCTAATATAAATAACTACAGGCTGATCTTTATTAGTTACTGAGCAAATATTGCCAAATAGGACAGGCGACCTTCAATGGTGATTGATCTAGGAGAAGTCATCGGCAGCATTGTCTTTGGAGAATAACTTTGGGGCATTTTGGGATCTTCAGTCTGTTCTTATTTAAGGGGACGTGCTGCGGCTAATGTTCGGGAAGAGTAAGTTTATCTTATTTAATGGTAAGGATTAGAGCTCACGCCAGGCAGAGTAACGACATCTGATTCCAGGGTGGGCCAACGGCTCGATGTTTGTTGAACGGATCACAACTGTGGGAGCCAGGAACTCGGCTGAAAACCTATGCCAGACGAAGCCTCTCGGGTTTAGCGGAGTCTACCCGAGCTCTGCATTTCGCCAGTTCTGCGTCGATGAATAATTCACTCACCGTGTCCTCGGGTAGCTGGACCGTCGCCGGATGGGGCGTGTAGGGTAGCTCAGAACAAGAGAGAGGCGGGCAACATGTCAGTCCCATCTACGTTCTACACCCGGAAACGGTCCATCCATTCAAAGAGGGAGGAAGATGAGTCAGAGAGTGTTATTTAAAAAAAAAAATCAGAAAGAAACAGTAATCAACTTGGACGTTTTCCTGGTGTTTTCACCTCTCAGGTGATGGTCTCGTGTGAAGATCAGCTTTGCCGTTTTCTTCTCAATCTTCTTAGAACTTTTGTTTGAACTGTAAGTCTCTACATTTCAAAAGCGTTGGTAATGACGTCACAGGCCTCAGCCTTATTCACCCAGAACAACTGGACAGACGGGACGCACGGCCGCAGACGCTGACGCCCGTCCTGCGTTGTGAGCTGCACCCCACGCACACGTCCGAGCTAGCGTCAGAGGGCCGGTCGGGCCGCCGGCTAGCACTTGGCACCTTGGAGAGCCCGTGCAGTGTTCCTTTCCTTTTTTTTTGTAAATATAATTTATGGTCAAATTGGCTAACATAGTGTGTAAAGTGTGCTCTTGGTCTTGGGGGTAGATTCCGTGGTTCATCGCTTCCACGCGGCACCCAGCGCTCATCCCAACAGGCGCCCTCCTCAGTGCCCGTCACCCATTTCCCCTCCCCACCCCCCATCCACCCTCAGCTTGTTCTCTGTATTTAAGAGTCTCTGATGGTTTGCCTCCCTCCCTCTCTGTTTGTAACTGTTTTCTTCCCCTCCCCCTCCCCCAGGGTCTTCTGTTAAGTTTCTCAAGACCCATGTATGAGTGAGAACATACGATACCTGTCCTCTGACTGACTTACTTCACTCAGCATAGTCCCCTCCGGTTCCATCCACGTTGCTGCAGATGGCAGGATTTCTGAAGGGACTACTTCTCTGAGACGGTTGAATGTTTGTCCTCCTAAAACCCTTTCTTGTGCCTTTCCATCAGCTGAACCATGGGGGGCAGACAGCTGGGCTCTGGCCTTCCTCCGTCCGTCCACCCAACGGCGAGTGGGGTTGGGCCGATCTGGAAAACGCTCTGTTTTCCAGATCTGTTTCCAGATCTGTTTCCAGATCTGTTTGGAAGGAAGCAGGGTCCTGCAAGGGCTCCCCGGGGCTCCACCTGTCCTAGCACTGAGCCAAACCTGGCAGCAAAGGCAGTCTTGCAGAGGAAATGGTCCTGAGTGGAGTGCGTAGGACGCAGCCCCATGGTCTGTTTAGGGGATGTAGGCAGGTGTGGGCTCTGTATTTCTAATACCTGCACAAGTGGTTTCAGGTAAGTAATAAGTGGTCAACTTACCCCTTTCTCTATTACTAACTAAACTTGTGAATCATCACGGAGCATCCATTGCTTTAACTTCCGTAGTTAAGTTTCTAAAAGTGAACTTCTTGTTCAGAGTATTTTTAGATTTACAGAAAAATTGCAAAGATAGTACAAAGTAACATCTTGTGTTAGTATAGTGCATCTGCCAGGGTTAGTGAGCCGATATCGATGCAGTATTATTAACTAAAGTCCATACTTGATTCAGACTTCCGTAGTTTTTATCTGAGATCCTTTCTTCCTGTTCCAGGATCCCACCTGGGACCCCACCTTACATCCAGTCCTCATGGCTCCTTGGGCCCCTCTGGGCTGTGACAGTTTCTCAGACTTTCCTTATTTTTGATGGCGGACTGGCCGGGCAGTTTCTAGGATGTCCCTCTGTTGGGATTTGCCATGTGTTTTTCTCAGCTAAGACTGAGGTTACGAGCTTGGGGAGGAGGACCGCAGAGGGGGCGGTGCTGTTTCCATCACGTTGTATCACAGGCTACCAACATGCTGATGTTGACCGTTGTCAGCTGGTCGGGGTCTGTCTGTCAGGCTTCTCCACTGTGAACTCGCTCTGAGGCTCCCCACCCCTGTCCACACTGGATTCTTTGAAAGGGAGTCATGAATCGCTCACATCTGAGGAGTGAAGGCTTCGCTCTTGAGGACACTTACTTGGAATTCTGCTCAGGAGAGTTGTCTGTTTCCTCCGTTCACTTACTTATTTGATTATCTGTGTCTGTTTGGACCCATGGATATTATTATACACTTTGGGCGATGATCCAATGCTTCTTTATTTTGTCACTCAGGTTGTTCTAGCTCCTTCGGGTGGCTACCCTGACCCTTTGACGTACCCCCAGCAAGGGGTGTGTGTGTATGTGTGTGTGTGTGTGTGTGTGTGTGTGTGTACATATATATATATACACTTCCCTACTTTCTGGCAATACAAGATCCTCCCAGCCCTGCACTCAGTCATTTCTCCAAGAAGCCTAGGCTCCTTTTACTGGAGAATGCTATTAGAAACCTAGGTATGGGTGCCAGGTGAATAATTCCGTTTTATAAACGTAATAAAACATTTTTAAAAACATACCTGAATGCGGGCAGCTGGCAGCAGGCTCAGCGCTGAGCATGTGTCGTTAGCTGCGGTCACTCAGTGGCTGTGAGCTGGGCAGCTCGGCTGGTGGGAGACATAGATTCCCTGTCTTCCGAACAAGTCGTAGGAGTGACCAGCCCACAGGGCTGTTCTGAGGGTTGAAGGAGGTAACGCCTGCGTAGTGCTTAGGATAGTGGCTAAGACACAGCAAGTGCTTAACAAACGCAGGCTTCCTTAGCTGCCCCGTCTCAGCCCTATTGTCCCCCTCGGGCTCTCTGCCCTCCACTGGGGGGTGGGTGCCAGCAAATTCCGACACCTGGATCTTGCCAGTCGGCTTCTTGTCAGGATCTGCCGACAGGAAGCGCTAGGAGGAGGTCAAAGGGCGGGGAGAGGAGATGCTTCTTGCCTGCTGCCACCACCGGGCTGGTGTCGACGGTGGCCGTGGCCACAGGGGTGGTGGGACCCCAGAGGTCACAGCGAGGTGGGGCTCGCAGCACCGTTTCATTGGCTCGGTGGCCGGAAGCTGTCCCTCTTGTGGTGACAAAGAGTTGAATGTGGCGGTGGCTTCGGCAGCAGGTGCACGTGGGAGCCCCTGTGCAGGGCGCCAGCCTTCCTGTTCCCGGGCTCGGCATCCTGTGCGCCTCCCCAGCCCCGGCGCCTTGTCCCCTTTTCTCTCACACACACTTACCACCATGACAAACGACCTCGTATGCCACCCTGTGTCTTTCAAACAGCCAGAGAAATGCTTGTTTCCCTGGCTGAGAAAGCGTCATTATTATCTTTTGCTCTGTCACTACCACCAGTGACTAACTGAAGGAGAGAAGCCGTCCCTGTATCATCGTCCATTTTTGTTGCCAGGCTGTTGCTTTGCTCGCCCTACAGATGGCCACCACAGTGGCCCCCAGGGGGAGATGACAGTTCTGAATTTTGCGACCGACCCAAGATTAGAAGCCATCCAGCAAGACGCAGCCGACGGTGACACGGAAAGGGACAGGTGCAACGCCCCTTTCAGGAAGATTACAGTCACACGCAAGTCCTCTTACGACCCCGCATCCGTGGGCTCTGGTATTCGTGGCATCGGGGGGACAGCTGCCTGCGCTGTCTCTGCTTTGAAGGCTGCTATAGGGTGTGACGAGCGTGCGCCCCAGGTAGGGGGTGGGCCCTTGGCGGACGTGGGTTTCGCTGGGCACACTCGTGCTCACAGGCAGGAAGAGGCTTTGCCCCGCAGCTGTGTGCGGGGCCGTCTGGTAGATGCTACGCGAAGGTCCTACAAGAATAAAGAATGTGTCCCGATGCCGAGGACGACGCGCGGTGGGGGGTGACGCGCGGTGGGGGAGTCCCTAGGAAAACCAGGCCCATCCTTTCTGGGTTTGGCAAAGATCCATGATGCTCCTTACGTCTTTTTATAACTCTGAAATAAATCTCGCTGAGGTCTTCCTGATGGTGCGGGGGATAAATTCCGCGGGGACACTTTCCTGCATCTACAGCATGATCACAGCTGGTTAAAACTCGAGTCGTTTTTTTTCTGGGGTGGTACCGTGCCCAGAATGTTTGATTTTTAACTTTGTTGAGCTGCTCCAATAAACCCATTATTTCGCTCTCGGTTTCCGGTATTTGCCCTGCGGAGACACCCGGGGCTTTCGTCCTCGCGGCGGGAGGACGAGCTAACCCTGCGACGCGAGCAGCCTGGCGCCCTTGTTGGCCCGCTCGGGTCGCTCTCCGCCTGCCCCTCCCGGCCTCCCCCTCCCTCCTGGCCTCTCCCTCTCCCTCCCCTTTCTTTCTTCTTGTTAGGAACTGTTTCAAGCTTGTGGAAAAGTATAGCAAATGATACAAGACGTAATCAGCCAGCTCCAGCTTTATCAAAACTTGAGATTTTGCTATAATTTGGGGGGAGATTTCTCTTTCCTTCTTCCTTTTTGACTTTGAAATAACAAAGCAGGTATGTTCCTAGCCCCCCGCCCCCAAGCTGCCTCACAATTTTATTCTCTTCCTCCCAGAGTCGTGTCTCCTGAAAGGGGAAGCGCTCAGCCCCAGACACAAGATCCCTTTGTGCTATTTGTCGATCATTTCCATACAGGGTATAATACGTGTTTGTGTCTGTAAGTTTTCGTCAATGGGATCATTCCACGGCTTTCCAGCACACTTGCTTTTGCCATCCTAGACTTAATTTTTTGTATTCACCAGCCTGATACGTGTAGCTCTGGACCTCACGAATTCCCTACCAGGATTTTCCCATTCTCTTCTTGATGAAACTTTGCGTTGCTCTCTTTAAAATGAACTGCAAATAATGCTTCCGTGAATGATTCCGCGTGCGTGCCTTCTGCACGTGGGAGAGATCATCTCTAGGATACACAGCTGCACCCCGTTCTACAGAACAAGGCCACGGACACAACGGTCCCGGATCCAGAATGTGGAGAGTCTCTCCAGAGGCTGTTGCTCATATACACACACTACCTGGTACGGTGACTAAACATCCCACGCCTCTTCATTCGTTGAGATGTTATAGGATTTCCAATGACATTTTGTTAAAACGAACAAACAGACAAAACTCTTTCACATCCTGCCTTGGATTTATTCCTAGCTACTTTGTAATTTAGGATGTTATTGTAAATCAGGTCTTGAAACTTGCTCTCTTCCGTCGTCGTGTGGCTGACGTCTAGGACCGCGCTTCCTGACCTGCCTGTTTCTAGCAGTTTAGTTGTAGATTTTCTTGACCCCAGATGTCATTTTATCTCAAAATAACGTATTTTTTTTTTCAGTTTTTCCAATTCATAGGTCTTTGCTTTGCTTTGCTTCTCAGTCAGCAGATTTACATCTGGAGAGCATGTTGAAGTGGTAATAATGGGTCAGCTCATTGGTCCCTGGTTTTAAAGGAAATGAATGCTTGGAATGTCTCACAATTAAGAATCTCTTTTGCTACAGGGGTTTGGTAGTTAATGTTTTTCAGACCAAGGAACTCTCTCCTGGTTTGCTAAGTTTTCTTCTGTTTTAACCATTTATTTCATAAAGGTTCCATTTTATCAAATGTTTCTTGACATCTCCCTGGGTAATTTTACATTTTCCTCCTTTATCTGTTAAAGTATAAATTACATTAATAGATGCTTTGATATCAAGCCATGCTTGCATGTGACCGAACTCGTCATAATGTAACTTGTCATGCGGACTGGGGTTGTTAGTGTTTTAATTCAGATGCCTGCGTCTGTGCTCGGTACCTGAGGTTGTGTGTGACCTTCCTGTCTCATGCTGCTTCTGTCCGAGTTTGGCGCAAAGGTCACACGTACTGTGCTCCAGGCGTTAGGACCGCCCGCTGCTCCTTCCCTCTCTGAAGGACACTGCGTGTGAGCTCACATAATCCGTACCTGGAGCGCTTGTGGGACTTTGTGTACAACTGTCCAAGTTGTTGGCTGTTCTTCGCTCTTGTTGGGTGTGTGTGTGTGTGTGTGTGTGCTTGATTTGTTTTTGGATTTTGCTGTTTTGGTGGCGGGCATTTAATAGGAAACTCTATTTTTGGAATTACTTTACATGTCAGACTTTTTAACTGCTTTCAAACTCTGTATGGTAAGTTGTATTTTTCTAGATGTTATCTATTTCATAATAGATGTTATCTATTTCATCTAGACCTTCAGATTTACTGGCATAAAGGTATTTATTTCTGTATAATGGATTGAATCTCTGCTGTCAGTATATTTAGGCCCATTTTCATTCCTCCTAGGGCTTTATTGTGCTTCCTTTCTCGATTCATTCTGTCACAGGTGTGGTTATTTGATGATCCAAAGAAGTAAATTCATCATTCTTGTTTCCCCTTTTATTTTTATTTCATTAAATTTCATTCTTCACCATATGATTTCTTTCTACTTCCTTTGCCTTTACTTCTCTTTCTTGTGATGATGTTTTTATGATTCATATTGGACCCTTGGTTTTGTCTGTTTTTTTTTAATGTTTATTTTTCAGAAAGAGAGAGCGCGAGCAGGGGAGGGGCAGAGAGAGAGGGAGACACAGAATCCGAAGCAGGCTCCAGGCTCTGAACTGTCAACACAGAGCCCGACGTGGGGCTCAAACTCGCGGACCGTGAGATCATGACCTGGGCCAAAGTCGGATGGTTAACGGACTGAGCCACCCGGGCAGCCCAGAATGTGTGTGTGTGTGTGTTTTTTTTTTTAATGTTTATTTATTTTTGACAGAGAGAGAGAGAGAGAGAGAGAGCATGAGGGGGAGAGGGGCAGAGAGGGAGACACAGAATCGGAAGCAGGCTCCAGGCTCTGAGCTGTCAGCACATGGTCCGACTCGGGGCTCGAACTCACAAACCATGAGATCGTGAGCTGAGCTGAAGTCAGATGCTTAACTGACTGAGCCACCCAGGCAGTCCTGCTTTGCCTGTTAAAGTAATCTTTCATGATCACATATTTCCCGATAAGTGCTGCTTCCAGACCATATCAGGAGTTTCGACACTATATTCACTATTGTTCCTTTCTAAATGTTTTCCAGTTCCTACCACAATTTTTCGACTTATAAATTACCTAGAAGAGCATTTTTAATTTTCCAAATATACATTATTTTTTGTTATCTTCAACTCACTGGATTTTTTGATAGGATGCAGTGTGTTATTTACCAATTATTTTTTTAAGTTTATTAATTTATTTTTAGAGAGAGAGAGGGAGAGCAGGAGTGGGGCAGAGGCAGAGAGAGAGAGAATCCCAAGCAGACTCTGAGCTGTCAGCACAGAGCCCAGTGCGGGACTCTGTCTTCCCACCGTGAGACCATGACCTGAGCTGAAATCAAGAATCAGATGCTTAACTGACTGAGCCACCCAGGTGCCAGGTAGTTACTGAAATTCAATTTTTCGTCAAGTGCATGATCAATTTTATAAATATTCTACATCTGCCTGAAAAGAATGTGTATTTTTTCCGTTGCTGAGCACATGCTCTAGGTATGTCCATAATTTCTTTGATATGTGTGTTGTCCTATTTTGCGATTTATTATCATATCACGTGTTTTGACCACGATGCCTACTAGTTATCAACAGAAGTGTGTTAAATTATAACACTGCTTATAAATTTTTCAAAAATTTTCTGGAATTCTGTTCTTTTGCTTTATATATTTGAAGCTGTTATCAGGTAACTGGAACTTTAGAATCATGCTATCTTCCCGGTGAAGTGCCCCACTGCCATTAAATAGTGGCCATGTTGATATTAGTGTCTGTGGTCTGATATTAACGTAGCCTACAAGCTCTTTTTAAAATTAGAATTTCTCACCTATTACATTTTTTTTCCATGATCGTCTTTCCAATATAACGTAGTTATACCTTACGCTTTTGTTTTGTGCTTAACCGTATTTAAAAAGCATTCCTAACTGGACCAATTCTAAGTATAAGCAATATCCCCACCTCCTTCCATCCAATGTGAATCCTTAGCATTATTTAACCCTGACCATCCCTCTGGGCTGAATCTCATTATTGTTTAGTGTTTGAGTTCTTAGGTTCTCAGTTCGTCTTCGCTATTGTTGCTATGGTTTCCTATGGTTATGTAGAGCTTTGCTGAGATGAACCCGTATGTTCGGGAGTATTGTCAGTCCTCACTCTGTGCTTTATCACCCTACGTCTCTTCTCTGGAATCAATTTCCTTCAACATAAAATAGACTCTTTGGTACTTTTCTTCTTTGAGATTAGTTGTGAACTATTTTAGTCCTCTGACACATATGCACTTTGGAAAATTATGTAAGGTTTTGGACTTAAATTTTGTCACCTACCAAGGTGGGGTATGCATGGTGCTTTCTTAATGGGGGTTCTTGTGTGGGTTAAACTCACCGGTACGTGTGAGCTCTCAGAGCAGTGTCTACACAGGCAAAGTGCATTGTCCCCACTAATTCAGCCACTGTCTGTCCTCACCTATGAAGGATAATTTAGTGGGGTGGTTACAGTTCCCGGTGCGTGGGAAACGGTTCTCGGCATTTGGGAAAATACTGTGAACCTGTCTTGGGCTTTGCTGTTCCGTGGCCTCCGTGTGGCATGCCTCAGTGTAGATTTATGTTTATTCTTCTGTGATGCGAGGATTTACTATCTTTCGTCATTTCAAATAAGTCCCAGCCCTTCACCTCCTTCGATAATGTGCTCTCTTCTTTTCTAGAAACCGTATTATTTGTTTACTGGACCTTCTCATTCTATCCTCCACGTTCCAAAATGCCACTTACCCACTGCATCTCTGCCCTGGACCCAGGGGTCCGGTCTGGGTCCTCTCCGAAATTAGCTGGAGGGGACAACGGCCATGAACCTGCTGTGTGCAAGCTGCTTCCGCCACTGTTCCCCAAGCAGCTGTCCCCCCCGCCCCCGGCTCCTTGCAGCTTACCAGAACTAGTGTCGGGGACAGCAGCAGTGGGCAGGCAGGACCCCTTTCCCCTCCGGGTCTGGGCAGCGGCTCAGAGTCCCTGTCTCCACCCCCAGGCCTCCGATAACTGCTCCGCCTCCGGTCCCAGGCCTGAGGTTTTTCTTTCGTGTGTGTTAATCCTCTTAACACCTGCACAGCCACATTAATAAACTCCCCTGTTGAATATTTGCTTCTGCCTCGCTATTTCCTTAATGTATGCATTTTTTCTTCTATCTAGTTCTTTATCATTTCTATCAGATGATTCGGATTTCTGCAGTGGTGGGGAAGAGGGTTTAATTCTTCCCCTTGTGGAGTCTGCTGATTTCACTCTCTGGATCGCTTCCTCCCCAGCCCCTCTTCAGCTACGTGTCATTAGTGGGGCATGAGTGTGGCTTGGGCTCAGAGAATGTCCCTTCAAATTCTCAATTAGTGCAATTGGTTAGGTATCATGACTTACATAAATGCGTTAGCTTGGGGTAGACTATGTATGGTATGAACTTGCTCCCCAAGGACTGTGTGGTTCAGACTCTGGTTATAAATTCCAGAAAAAAACCCATAATTCTCCCGATGCTGAATGGATGGATTTAACTTGTGCACATAAATGTTGAGGGATTAGCCCTACGGAGCCGGGTTCCCACTTTTCAACTCGTGAGCGCTCAGGCTAACGTCCCCTGCCCACCTGTAGACATCACATCACTCCCCCACCCGGCACAGGGCAGGTGCAGAGCTCTCCACATGCTTACTGGGCAGGGGTCCAACACCTCTTTATTTTTTGACACTTCCCCATTTTAGGCAAGTGGATCATTTATTCAAAGAGTATGTTGGCTATATTTTAGCCAGCACGTTAGATGTTTGTGGTGGGAGTATCTTCACATTATCTGTGTCCAAGTTGTGTAGAGTAGAGTCCTCATCTGACCTGAAGGGTTACAGTACAGGAGACAAAGGTAACCAATGTCTTTTTTTTTTTTTTTTTTGATCGAGGAGATTTGCCTTTGATGCAATAAACGTTGCCCCTAGTTGTTAATGATTTTTGTAGACAGTGAAACACCACGTCTGCATTTCTGGGTTCCCTGAAAAGTTACAGTAAGGCAAACTGTGCACAGTTTCCTTTTAGGATGAGTCAGTGGCTTGATGGGGAAAGTATGAGGACACGACATAAATCTGACAAGGCAAATATAGTTCAAATTAAGGCATCACACGAGGGCACGTACACGGTCCCGGCAGCCACTGGCAGTGAGGGGGCAGGCTTGCACCGCTGGCCGTGTGTGGAAGGTGCTTCACCCTTGCTGGTCATTACGGCTTGTTAGCACTGTCCAGAGAACGTGAGAGCGGCCAGTCACCAGAGCGCTCACTTTAATTTGATGGTTTAAATTATGTGAAATCTTCAAAAGTCAACAGGCTGAAAATATGGTTTCTGGCTTTCTTTGCTCTGCAATAAATAAATAAAATTACATTAAAAATTAAATACGTGTACATAGATGTGACTCCAAGGAAAATATATGGTCTTGCCCGAAAGCCCATGACATTTTCTCAGGGGATGTCGTCCTTGGTGTGCTCTTTTCAAACACTGTCAAATAAGCAGGAGAAGACAGAGTGAGGTTTGCTCGGACGGTACAAAGGCTGTGGCAAAGGCCTCGAAAAGCTTTTGACCAAAGGTGTCGTTCCCCCATCGCATGGACAAAACCAGCCGTCCCAAAGGCTGTCAATTTCAGAGCAGGTGTCGTGTGGGGCATTTGTATTCAGGTGACATATTCAAATTGCCAAACTCTGAGTAATTTGCAACCCACAGGCCTGGTGAGTTGAGCATTTATTTTTTTCACATCACAGTTGGCGAATTTTCTCAGTGAATGAAATTGATGTGAATATTTCAAAGAAGGGAAAACATTCCACAGATTTCTGTCCCGATTCCTGTACTTACAACCAGGCTGCGTGGCCGCGGCAGACAGGACGGTAGGGGCGGCACGGACCACGCGGATCCCAGCACGCACCGTTTGGCAAGGTGGTTTCCGTGCGTTCACCGCAGACAGGTGCTAAGAATAAAATTAAAACTGTGATCTCAGAGGCTGCATGTGGAGTGTGTTTCAGTCACAATCACAGGAAACCTGGGAAGAAGAGTTCCCTCCAAACACCGGGCAGAACTGCACCTGCTGTAGAGGGCGCGGTTCTCAAACAGCCTGGCGAGGGCGCCGCCTTGAAGCGAAAATTCCAGCGAGCGCCTCGCTCAGGATTCGCACCTTTTAATCAGCGTGACCCGAGATGGTAAACCAAGCTGGCAAAAACGCGCCAAAGTACCTGTGGCACTTGAATGTGCTTATTGTTATGACCCTTAATTCATTTCTATTATTGTTTTTGTGTCTGTGCAGAAAAGACAAAATCCGGCCAGTCTGAGGAAGACGTAAGACTGCATGTGGCTGTGTACCCGTAGGCTTTGATTCAAGTTTTTTATTTATCAAAGCAGGCACGTTGCTTTTCACAATACGTGTAACAGAAAATAACGATAAAATCAAACACAAGATAAAATAAAACTAAAAAACTACGACTCACGTGGAAAGTTCCTTCTCTGCTGTGAAAAGGGCGACGGTCCCATAAGTCTCTCTGCCAACCTCGTCCAGACCAGGAAAACAGGAGTAAAAAATATTGAACTCCTGAGCTCTGAATTCACATATTTGAATTAACAAGTGACGGGTTTGACTCTTCTCTTCCATAGAAATACGTACTGGTCACTAAATCTGGAACTTCTTGGCAGTTTTTCTAATAGTCACCGGGTTCACAGATGTTTCAGACACTTCACGTTATGAATGAATAACACACACGTGACCACAAACTCATCCCACTTCTCTACTCCACGTTCACGTGGTGATTACAGAGATGCTGTGGCTCCTGGCTGGCAGTGCTCAAAATACCGACTTAGGAGGTCTGGGGTTGAAGCTCTGATCATGACTTTTCGCACATTTTTGTGTCTGGGCCCACGTGGCCACACACTCACCATCTGTGTTAGACGCGCCGTGAAGAAATGTCAGAGCCCGGTGAGCTCAGGTGTTTCAGGAAGAACGCGGCCTAGTGATCGCTCGGCCACCCAGCAGCCAAGCTGTTGTGCCTTGGGGACGAGAAGGCTGTGCCTTCTGTGCACACACGTGTGTGCATGAGTGTGCCCATGTGTCATGTCTGTGTGTGTGAATGAAGACAAGGAAGTGTGCGAGCTTGGTAGGGTGAGGGTGTGAGGGCCATAAATCCACTTGAGGACAATGGGTAAAAAATGTGGCTGGGCTGATATTTTGGTGGCCACCTAATTATGAAAAGAATAAAAAAACCAAATCACTATTATTCTCAGGCCTCTTAACACGGCCACCAACGCGCGTCGACATCAACTTTTCCGGATCCCGCTTGAGAAGCAGACTGCAGTTCACCTTCAAAAATGGACTCATTTCCCAGTTCCTTCAAGACCAGTATTTCCCTGCGTGTGTGTTTTTTTTAGGGGGGTGATGCTACAGGAAAAGGTCAGGGTGATTATTTAGTGGGGAAAATGGTATTTGCTAGGACTTTATTGGTTCTCTCTCAGAAACCGGACTTATTTATGACATAAGTCATTTTAGGGCAGTTGATAGAAGTTATTTCTCTTTTATGACACTTCTTCCTTTGTGTAAAATTGTGCCATAAATGATATTGACAGTGTTATACAGTACTACTGTATTTTTCGTATGTTGTAAAACTTTGCTACTTTATGGTCAAACTAACGTTGTGACCGTCAGCTTCTCGGGAAAAGCGTGAGGACATTTCGGGTCTCGAAGAATTCATTTAAGAGAGTAATATATGGGGGGGGGGAGGTGAGAAAGTCCCATAAAAGGAAGGGTAACCCAAGCTTTTATGTTTATGTTTCCTCCTGGATGCAGGACTAGTTTGGGGTTGTTTCCACGTTAGGGACAATGACCATCCCGGTCATCAAGGGTTCTTCTCGCTCTTGGTTCTGGTTCTTGGATGTCCGTACCCTGAGCCTTTCATACCTTGTCTTGGCGAGAGGTCTGAATTAATGACTTTCTCAATCTGTTTGGACACTCAGATATACGGCGGCCCTCAGTGCGACAGAGGCTGCTGGGAAGTCCTGCTGACTTCTGATTCAAGGGGGAGAAAGAGCTTTTCAAGTCCCCTGGGATTTCTCCAGTCAATACTCTTCAGCTTGGGTCACTCTAAGGTCAAGAACACCTCAGAGTCTCACATTGACCTGGGGGTGGGGACCAGTGGGGTAAAGGGGCCTTCCAGACCATCTGCTTATCCACACAAGTAGTTGTTTTCATTAAAGACATTTGTCTGGTTGTTCTGTTTTCAGTTTCTCGGTCTGAGGTGAACACGTGGCGCATGATGGGAAGCGGACTGGCGAGAAACAACCCTCGCGAAGTCAGGGCGCCTGGTATTCATGCCGGAGACGCCACTCTTCAGGGGGTTTCACAGAGCTGTGCCTGGCTCAGCAGGGTCACCGTAGACTTGGGAAGACATGGAAGGAGGAGCCTTTCAGGGTTACGGGACCTCCTCTGTGTCAGACGGTGAGTGGCCCGCAGGGCAGTGATCTGAATGATCCGAATCCAGGTGGTGGTTCTGGTCTGTCAGAAGGAACGATGTGACCCCAGAAGACAACAGAGCCCCAGAATGCAGCCGGCTGTGGAGACTGCCTGCCTGAATCCTAAGCTACCAATGCGGTGTGTGCTCGGGCAGGAGCCGCGGCGGGGGCTCGGCCGGTGTGAGTCTTTCACCGCAAGGGAACTCAGAGTAGCTGTGGGAAATGGGGAAGATGCTCTCCTTGGTCTTTGGAACCACCAAGGCGGGAGAACGGACTCTTCCGAGCCAACGCCCAGTCCTGCCCTTGTCTAGACTCTACGTGACTCGGGCACACAGTAGAGGCTGACGGCGCTGAAGTCTCTGATGCGTCCCTCGTTGGGACACACCGCTACTATCAAGACGCCCGTTTCGCAGCAGAAGAAATGGAGATACGGAGAAGCCGGGTGCCTGCTTTGGGGGGATGTGACATGTGTTCAGGGTAGCGGAGACCTCAGGTGACCTGTCGTGGTGTCTTGGCCCTCTGACTCTGGAGAAGCTGTCCTGTCTGAAGACGTGTTGGCCACGGCGCCCAGAAACAGAATTCCGGTTTGACTGACATCCCTACAAACTGGTGCACAGATACCGGATGTGTGCCCTCTGGCCCTTTCCAAATGCCACTTTCCCTGGAAGCGTGTGTGATGGCCGGTGTGCAGACCTTGCTCTGTCTGGGTCCTAGCTGGTCTGTCCTCACAGCTCCGGGACACCTGTGTCACTCTGAGAAGACGGGCTTGCCCACCCTTCCAGCCAGCCACGCCTTCCTCGGTCCAAACTGTCACTCCGGCCCCGCGCCCCAGCCGTGCCCGGTGCCGCCCTCAGTCCTCTAGGGCTCCTCTGATCGTGTAGATATGCGTGCAAGTGACACTTTGCAGTTTAAAAAAAAAAAACACAACAACAACAACAAAGTGAAAGGAAGCGTGCACCTGTAGGGGTGGAGAGTGCACAGAGATGCTACCTCTGCTTGGCCGTCTATCTCTTGCCGGCAGTAAGATGGCCTTATAGTTCTACCTCTGTGCCTAACAAAATGGAGAAACTCCATGACCTTGAAATTGCTAAATGTAGGCGTTTCTTCCAAATCTTGCAAATCATGAAAACCTGTGTGAGTTGTAGAGTCTGAACCCAGTAAGATGCAAATCCCAGAGAACACACGCAATCAGAGCCTCAGCGAATTTTCTCCCAGAGTGAATTTATTCGGAATGGTGCGCCATGATTTCTGCCTGGGAAGGGCATAAGGTCGGCAGGGGGCCGGGGCTCCTTGCGAAGCCGCCTTCTGTCGTGAAGGAGGGTGTTTCCGGTGGCTGGTGAGGGAACGGATGCAAACGTGCCCGTTGGAGAGGGGCTGCGGCCTGTGGCACCCCCGAGCCTGGTTCCCGCCCCCCAGACCCGCCCAGTTGTGGTGACTGACTCGTGCCCCGCTTTCATCTTGGTGGCTTGGCGCTCTCCTTGGGCCATGCAGTTTCCCTTTCTGGGTCTCTGTGTCCACGCCAGTTCCACGAAAACATGTGACTTGCACATCTCTGATGAGGGTTGAAGGAAATGATGGATCTAAGATCTGTAGTAGTGAGTCACGGCTGCGGTCCCCTCTGTCCCGGTGGGCCCAGCGCTGGCAGACAGGGGAGGCAGGGGCACTGACTTGGGGTTCACAGGGAGCCGTCCCTGCCTGGGGAAGTTACAGGACACCCCCGTCGCTGAGCGTCCAGCGGGACTCGAGGGGGCAGTCGAGGCCCATGAGCCGTCTCGGGGCTGCTTGGAGCAGTGGAGCCCAACAAACCTTCGCGACGGACAGTCATCAAACCGATTTTCCTTCCCCGTGAATCCAGAATTCATACGACTTCAAGCGGCTGTATTCTGTCAAGGGTTGATGTGGATTTAGTTTTCTATGAATTTTTGTAGCATCCGCTATTCCACTTCTCCTTTATCATCCATTTATGACTTCTGCGAGAAAATTACGTGGCAGGCGTGGGCGTGCAGCACGTGACCCGTGAGAGGAGGGACAGTGTGGAAACTATGGAAACTACAGAAGGCGGTGGGCACACGGCCGCACCTTCTCCCCAGAGTCAGGCTGCACAGGTCCTCAGTGCGTGCGCACGTGCATACGGGCGAGTGGTCCACGGGAGCCCGGCCTGATGCCCAGGCCCCTTGCGGGGACCCACCCCCCCCCCCCCAGGGGATCCATGCCGCACCCTCTCTGCTGCTGAAGCCCCAACGCAGAAGAGGAGCCTTTCCGGAAAGCAGGCCACTTCCCACCTCCGATGGCGGCTGCTTGCTGACTCGTTTTCCCTCCGGGACACTCAGGCTCTAAGGAACCAATGTTCGTGGTGGCCGGGTTGGGACGCCTCTCCCAGGCCTGCCCGTTCCCTGTGTCGTGGCTCCCCTTGGCCCACGCTGCAGGGAAGGTGGACGTCCTGCCTCAACGCCACACACATGCTCTGTCTAATTTCTCATTTCCTCTGTTTGCCACAGTTTAGATGCTGAACTCTGCTTTTTAAATCAAATAGTATTTCCAATTTTTAATTTTTTAATTAAAAAATTTTTTATTATTTATTCTTGAGAGAGAGACAGAACGTGAGTGGGAGAGGGGCAGAGAGACAGAGAGAGAGAGAGAGAGAGAGAGAGAGAGAGAGAGAATCCAAAGCAGGTTCCATGCTCCAAGCTGTCAGCACTGAGCCCGACGCGGGGCTCAAACTGATGAACCGTGAGATCACGACCTGAGCCGAAGTCGGACACTTGACCGACTGAGCCACCCAGGCGCCCCAGTATTTACAATTTTTTAAAGTTATATGTGGGGTTAGAGGAGATTCTGTAAAACAAAATGTCCAGTTTTTAGAACCATGAAAATTAAAGCAGTTTTTGCATGCTTGTTATTTGTTGATAATATTCAAATGGACACTACCACCTGAATTTAATAGGTAGTAATCGATAAACTCTATTTTCAAATATGTTGAGGTGTTTAGTTCAGTGTAGTTCAGGAGGCAGGATGCGTGATGCAGGCTGGGCTCACGAGAACCGGCTGCTGGCTGTGCGGCCGTTCTGTTGCTCGGCGGCAGGAGAATCGGCAGCAGCGGGTGATGAGACAGAGCACGGGCGACCAGCCATAGGCCACGGCAATATTGTGCCCTCCCAGGCCCGGGGACTGGTGCTGGCTGACCTCCCCTCTGAGTCACATGAGTGTGTGTGCCTGTGTGTGTAGCCATGTGCATATGTGCACACACGCTTGTGTGCACACGTGTGCACGCGTGTCTGCATGCATGCGCATACACGTACGTGCATGTGCGCGCACATGTGTGCCTGTGTGTCTGTGTACACATGGGTTCCGGTGTGCACACATGTGTATGTGTGCATGCATATGTGCGTACACGTGTGCCCATGTACGTCTGCATGCTTGCATGTCTGTGAGCCTGTGTGCGTGTATGTATGCACATGTGTATGTGTGCATGCATGTGCATCCGAGTGTGCACGTGTGCATGCGTGTGCACATGTGTGCGCGCGCGAGTGTGTATGGGTGAATGTGTGTATGGGTGAATGTGTGTGTGAGTGTGTACGCATGTATGTGCATG
>NW_026057586.1:1473099-1543216 GCF_023721935.1 Panthera uncia
GTGTGTACTGGTGAATGTGTGCCTGAGTGTGTACGGGTGAATGTGTGCGTGTATACACGTGTGTGTGCGCGGGTGTGTAAGGGTGAACGTGTGCGCGCGGGAGTGTGGCGAACCAGGCATCCGGGGCAGGATTGCTTCCTGGGTTCTTGCAGTTAGTCTTCCCGAGGTGACCTCAGTCCAAGGAATCCGGAGCGGGAGCCGTGTGTGTGTGTGTGTGTGTGTGTGTGCGCGCGCGCGCGCCCGCGCGTGCGTCCCCAGGCAGGCAGGCGGAGCGAGGCAGGGTCCTGACGACAGAAGGAGGGAGGGGACCGGGGGAGAGGGAAGGAGCGGAGGGGGAGCGCGGGGAGAGGGAGGGAGGGAGGGCGGGCCGCGGGGACCGAGGCAGCGGCGGCCGCCGGCCGAGCCGGTCCCCGGGCCGCTGGCCGCCCCGGCCCCGCGCCGCGCCGAGCCGAGCCGAGCCGAGCCGAGCCGGGTGCCAGCCAGCGCGGCGCCTCCGCCTCCCGGCTGCCTTTCATGGCGGAGCTCCCCGAGAGCCCCGGTGGCAGATTGTAGACTCAATTACTCTCGTGTCAGGTGATTATCCTGGGTCTTAATGTAATCTCCCATTCACACATCCCATATTTCAATTACGGCAGCCACGGAGCAAGCTGTGTATTCAAATCGCCGATCACCTTATCACTGCTGAGCAATGTCAACTGTAAGAAACGCCAGCTGAAGGCAATTACACATGTGTTGAGAACCGATTATGATTACTCTCTGTGGTATTTGTGATGAGCTGGGGAATGTTCTGAAAATTTAATTTAATGACAATATGCTTGCTGTACAATCCATAATACCTCCGGAATCCAGCGCGGGGCTATTAAAGCTGATAGGAGCATATTACCGCCGAAAGGCTGGGCCGGGCGGCTGCTGGATGCCTCTACGGGGACCGAGGTAATTTCTCCGCACGTTTCTAACGGCCCAGGCGCTCGGCTTCCCGCTCCAGCTGCGCTCGGAAGGTGGGCCGCCCCGCGCTGACGGAAGGTGTTTTCTCGGCGCCGGGGCCCTGGCCGCCCACTTCCTCTCGGGACGGCCGGCCCGTGGGGGGCGGGGGTGGGGTGGGGGGGGGGCAGCAGACGCACCCCGGTCGCCCCTCCCTTCCCCCTCGCTCGGGCGGCACCCTGTCCACCGCCACGCCGACCTGGAAACCCCGGACGGCGGCTGCCCCGACAAGGGACCCCCGATGGTGCGCGGCCAGAGCCTGTCTGCACACGTCCAGGTGTTCAAATGGCCGATGGCAGTGGCCCAGTAAAGTATGTCCAGATGAGGGCGGGCGAGGTCACGTCCCCTTGGCCACGGTGGCCGGCCGGGCCTTGCTCCCTGCTCAGACGACTACATCCTGCGCATCGGATTCAGGCCTGGGGAGGCGTGTGCCGTCGGGTGCAAGAGGTGGTGGGGACAGGGCACGAGGGGGAGGGGGAGGAGGTCACGGGAGCCCCAGGGGCAGGGGAGCAGAGGCCAGGCAGGTGCCAGGGAAGATGGGGCCCCCGGCTCTCGTGGGTCCCGGCACGGTGCCAGGCGGGCCGTGTAGGGGTGAGCTGGGAACCTCCGGTGACCTGTGTTAGAGGGGCCACACGCGAAGGCATACGGCTGGGCCGGGCATCCAAAGCCACCTTGACACAAAGCCGTATCCCGAGCAGCAGTGACCCACTTGTTGTAAGAAGACTGCAACCCTGTCCCTTAATTAGTTCATTAATTGAAGCTACGGAGAAAATGGCCACGGAAGGCGTACACAATTTTGTAATTACCCAAAGACTGGAGGATTTTCTCTTCCAAGGAGTTTTGTCGCATAGGTGAGAGCCGATTGCGGGCAAAGAGGGCGTTGTTCCGTCGTGACTTCCTTGAAGTTACAAACTTAGGTTTACGTGAGTCGGAAATCTGTTTAAGGGAGCTTGTCGATGGAAGAACGTGCCCGGCTCGCACGCTTCGGGTTGATTCAGTTGCTTGTCGTCATAAATGGGCTCTTGCTTCCTGCATATCTCTTCATACTGTGTGTTTCTTTAAGAAAAGGTATTTTTTCAGCTAACGTGTTCTAGTGTTTAATTCCTTTAATGAAATGCTCCTCATCACAAACAATCTCAGATTCTCTCCTGCTCGACTTCCCTCTGTGACGTCACCGCCGAATCATATTGTAAATACTCTCCTTATTGGTGCTGTTTCTCGTTTGTGTCCCTTTCCCGAATTTAAGCTGCATGAAGGCAGGTATTTTGCCTGTTTCTTCATCTGTGACGTGTAGACATCCACTCACTCTCTGCAGGAGGACGTGTGGATCTTTAAAATCTAAGTGCCTACCGTATACATAATGTGGTCTTTGTGTTTCCGTTTATGCAGCGGAGATTTTGTTTGGTTTGTTTTGTTTGCTAAATAATCCCCCAGTTATCCTGGCCGAAGTTCTGTGAAAACAGAACCTGGTGGGAGAGGAGAACCCGTTACGTCTAGTTCTTCCCTGAGTTTATCGGTACAGTCGGAGGGCAGAGATGTTGGTGGGAACACCAAAGGTGCATAAGGACGTCCCTGCATTTACAGTCAGGATGCCGAGGCCGGGAGGCCCAGCAGCCTTGCTGGGATTGGGGGGGCAGCGGGGGTGCTGGGAGGGGGGTCCCCAGAGGCGACTCGGAGTCTGGAGGGTTCCAGCCCTTGAGTTGACGATGAACGACTTCACTGCCCGTGCTTCCGGCCGTGTGCCTGAGGCCTGCAGCCCTGACCCTGACCTGGGTCCCCAGCCCCTGGCCCCGACCCCTGACCCTGATCCTGGCCCCTGACCCTGGGTCCTGACCCCTGGCCCAGCCCTGACCCCGGCCCCTGGCCCCTGACACCTGGCCTCGCCAGCCTAGACGGGGAGGTGAGGCTCTGGGCGTGTCCCACACGGGCTGGCGGTGAGAGGCGGGCACTGTGGGTTCTTTGCTGACCTGAGAGGCTGCGGGGGAGGTGCATCCAGGTCGGTGCGGCCACTGCTGTCGGGACAAGGTCACGTTTACTGACACAGCAGAGCCAGCTTCCTCGTGACTTGGGAAGACAAGCGATGCCATCCAGGCGGACGCAGGGAGGAGGGGAGGAGCGGGTCCCAGACGTGGTTTCCTTTCCAGCACGCCCGGCACACCCCTTCCCTGGGGTTGGTGGTCGGGGTGTCACTGAGGCCGCGGCTGCCTGTTGGCTGACCCCAGGACCAGGCCGCACAGCAGAGGTTCCAGGGTGATTTTGCCCCCAGGACGTTTGGCAGTTGCTGGAGACGGTGTGGGGTGTCACACGGGGCGTGGGGACTGCTTCTGGCGGGGGCGCGGGGTGGGGGGTGCTGCCCCCCGTGTCAGAGGAACCAGTGGATGAGCCTCCCCAGCGAGAAAGACGAGCCTTGTTCTCAGAAGGCTAGACTGCTTCGGCCCATGTTGCTTTCAGCAGAATCAGAACAGATTCTCAGGTCTTCAGCGTGCTTTCTCGGGGCACCTGGGGGCCCAGTGGGGTTCGGCTCAGGTCACGATCTCATGGTTCGAGCCCCGCATCAGACTCTGTGCTGACAGCGCAGAGCCTGCTTGGGATTCTCTCCCTCCCTCTCTCTAGGCCCCCCCCCCCCCCACTCTCTCTTTCCCTCAAAATATATAAATAAACATCTTAAGAAACGTTTTCATATTCACTGTATTTTTATAATTTTCCCTCAGGGGATTCTGTTTTCTGACCTATTAGCCATCTTTTCTCTGCTGGTGATTGTCCTGCCGCCTTAAACGTGTTTGCACACACGGAGGGCAGTGACCCCCGTGTGTGTGACCCTCTCCGGCTCTGCTCACCCGACTGCTTTCTCGCTGGGGTGGCGGCAGGAGGGATGAAGCGTCACGTGTTCCCCGTCATCCCGACCTCGCGAGAAAGTGGGACCGCGTGGACAATCGTGAGCCTTGACATCAGTGCTTCTGAATCACACCTTCCATGGGAGCCCCAGAGGGGACACGGTGGGGCCGGCATCCCACCAGCCTCTGCCCTGCAGCCGACGCCCACCCCCGTCGCGGTGCCGCGCAGGCCGAGGGCTGTAGAATGCGCTCCCTCCCAAATCAAACTTCGGGTGTCCTGCAATGTGACGATAACTCGTCATATGTAAATACTCAACCATAAACCATGGGCCTTTCTCCGTGTGAATATTTAAACAGTGTTTATGTTTCAACCTACATATTCCCGGCCATTGCCCTGGCATGCTGACCCGAACAGAGAGTGTCACGATATTTTACAGAAATATTCTTGAGAACAGTTTGAGATCGAAGGCAAGAAGAACCAGACAGGTCAAAGAGAGTGCACTTCTTGGTAGCTAGGCCCTCGTTCTCTCTCTTCCTCCAAAGTTTACAGGTAAACTAATATTGCATAATCTGAAGGTACCAAAAGCAAGCACATGAGTTCTGCCTTTGAAGTTGCAAATTTTATTGTTTTCAACACTTTGCATTCGAATTTGCAAAGTCTGTTGTTTTCAAAATTCTGTTGCAAGTCTTACTATGCCAGTAGTTAGCATCTATTATATTTTTATAAATGTAAGAGAAAAAACAACCTGTCTTCGTGTCTGTATATAGCTTAGCTATTAACCTTTTAAAATAAAATACATAAAATGTGCCAACTACAGGATGGAGTGCCACAATTGTACTTAATTTGCATGTTTTTTAACCACACGAAGAAAACGGCTATTTGCACCTAACTATGATTATATTTCCAAAGACAAGCATTTGAGCCACAAATCAATGTGGGACCTTTGCAGCAGCCTGGATTGCTAGCTGTTTTTCTCCATGTATAATTCTTCACTCGGAAAAAAATGCTATCTGATTACAAATTATGTACCTATTCTTACTTCTTTTGCCCAAGGCAGCAGTTAATTTTTGCCATAGGTCATAGAGGATAAAGCCCCGAAGATCCGGGAGCTGCTTAATTGCATTGCATACGACTAGCTGTCGCCAGGCATCTCAAAGGAGTTATTGCACCTTGTAGATAATGCCCTTTCCCTGCAAGCCATGAAATAGATTCTTCCTCTATTGCTATATTAATTAGACTTCAAGGATGTTAGAAAAATTATAGCTTAAGCTTCTGTTAAAAAATTTAGGCAATATTATACGAGAAATCTTGCCAGAACTTACAAGGAAATGAATTCACCTTGAGGCTTTCTCGTTCGGGGAAGAAAAGGAGAAAGGAACCCCCAGCACCCCCAGCCCCCGTCCCCGGCAACAATATATAAGTTTTGATAGAATTCCGGGTTAAGTTTGTCAATTCTGATGTTGTAAAAACGGAATGAATTGGCCGACCCGTGGAAGTGTCGGGGAGCGCCAGAAATCGTGGCCGCTGGCCGTATATCACGCGTACAGTGAGGAAAGGGAGGCAGAAGAGAAGGGCAAAAGGCGAAATGGTTTGTGTCCATTTAAGAAAAAATCAATAATAGCATAAAATTGATTTAGTGCTTGTCATAAAACATAAGTAAGTGCTGGAAAATAGAGAAAATTGAGTCTCAATTTAATCTGCACAAAAGCCACACTGTACTGATGAAGTGTCTGGGGGAGGGGCGCTCCATAAAACCTAAAGACAGATACTTAATTGTCATATTAAGGACTCTTTTCAGACTGCAGCAGTCGAGGGGTAGGACCCATTAATCATGTGGATAAGGGGCATTGAAATCAAATCTCAATTAAAATCTGTTCAATAATGTCTCTAATATGTTTTTCAAGCATTAATTTTTTCCCATCGATTCCACACCCCATAAATCAGATATGTTGCTGTGCATGTAATAGTTTATGGAGGAGAGGATTATGGCCTTATGCAGTTAATGCAGCAGAACCATTTAATTTACACAGGCTAAAGTTTTATGTCTGTTGTTCATTTCTATTATTTTCTTCAGCTAAAAATTATTTGGGCTATAAAACTAAAACCCAAGTTCATTTTTTCCTAAATGTATATATATATATACACACACACATGTCATATATATATATATATATATATATGACAACAAGATTCCTGGTTCCTTTCCCCAAATTTAGCAAATGTGGAGGCACAGAACCCCACGTTGTCTGTGGGCAGAGCGGTTTTGACAGGGCTGTCCACGTCTGCGGAGGCAGGCGTCTCCCCTGCGGTACCTACGGGGCTTCAGATGGATTTAATAGAAACTCCAGAAAACGCTAGCTTCTCCATCTCCGATTCAGATTCTGACCGTTCTTGGGCATCTTGGTAGAGTTTACGCGTTCTGAGCCCGAAGCTGCGTTACTTCCGTCGCTGTTCTATTGTTGGGCTGTGGAAATGAAGGCGAGTATTTGTCTTCAAACCAATTACAGAGACTTGTTGTCACCAACAAATTCACAGAGCCCTTCAAGACAAAGGGGAAAAAATGTCCCAATTTCCTGTAACATTGGTGCTGCCTTAAAACCCTTTTTCCAAGCTGCAAGTGGTTTAGGAAAGACGGGGAGGCGTGGAAGGTCTCCGGGGTGCCTGGGTGACGCTCACGCAAGGACGTGGAAGGGAAGAGAGCAGAGTGTCGCCAACTCGCCCCCTCCTGGGCTGCGCGGTAATTCAGCCGACTGCTGACCCCGGCTCCTCACCTGTGAAGTCAGAGTTGGACCTGGCCATCTCTGCAGGCTCCCAGCTTTGTCAGCCCAACACCGACTGTGTTGAGAAATGGCTTCTGTGGTTTCCTTGGCTTTGGAATTCTTACAACTGTGTCTTCTTGGGGATATTCAAAAATTTACTTTGAATGCTTACATTTCTGCTTGATGAATTCGTCTCGCCACATTCTATGCCTTTATGAGTTTGAATTTAAATTTCACTGTCATCAACTAGGGTACGTATACACCCACATGGTTTCCTTCTAGATCATCCTGGAAACCGTCAGTCGAGATTGCAGTCGGAGACACGAAGGGCTCCAGCCGTGTCCCCTGAAAGCGCCTGGCTTGGGCTGGTGCCACTTCGAGGCCTGACAGCACCGAGAGGGTGTCCCCTCCTCCCGTCCACCCGTGTCCCAAACCATCCTGCACCCCACTGTCAAGGCTTCCTGATGGATTATTTTTATGGGGTCCCTGCACAAAATCCCTACTGCCTAGACCTCTCTCCTTAGTATATGAGGCCCTCTGTGTGTCCCAAAGGTAACTTTTTAAAAACTAAGTTTACCATCAGATTAATTCTAGTTGGGCAGAAACATCATGAAGTTCAGAGAACAACCCTCGATCCCACACCCAGTCTTGTCCGTTATTACCATCTTACATCAGTAAGCTGCGTCCGTTGCAATTAATCTGTCAACACTGATGCGTTAAGACCCTACATTATTCACATTTCCTTATTTTCTACCCAGTGTCCTTTTTCTATTTCTGCTTCTATCCCATCCAGGGCCCCCCAGCACATCCACTGATCGTGTGGTCTTAGGCTCTCCTGCTCTGGGACTGTCTTTTAGATTTCCTTTATTTTCCATGCTGACGGTTTTGAGGAGCAGTAGTCGGGAATTTTGTATGTTGTCCCTCTGTTGGGATTCGCCTAGTGTTTTTCTCGTGATCACCCTGGGGACATGAGGTTTGGGGTAAGAGGGCCACAGACGTAAGGTGTCATTCACACAGCGTCGTGTCAAGGTGCATCCATCGTCTTAATTTTCACTGTTGATGCTGACCTCGCCTGCCTGGTGGCAGTGGTGCCCGTCAGGCCTCCCCTGTCCACGTTCTCCCCGCCGGAAGGAAGCCACAGTTTGCAAACATGGGTGACCGCTGGGGGCTTGCACTCTACCCCTTGAGGACAGAGTGTCTACGGAAATTATTTGGAATTCGTCTGCATGGCAGACTTGTCCCTTCCCTTCCATTTATTTGCTTGTTCAATCATTTACTTAATCAGCATGACTCATGGAAATCTATTCACCGGGCATAACTCGGCAGTATTTGTCTCCTTGCTAAAGTCCTTCCAGCTTTGGCCCCTGGGAGCTCCTCCCATTGGCCCCGCTGGTTTTGAGCGCTTCCTCATTTCTAGCACTGCAGGGTACGCCAGGCTCCTCTCGTGCCTTCCTCGGCCAGTTCTGGGGTGAGGCATTTCTCCAAGGACTGCCCGGTCCTTGTGCTGGACAGTTGTATCGGAAACCAAGATCCGGGCAGCAGGTGCACTCCCTGCTGCTGGGCCCCCTCTGCTGTGCTGCAATGAAATGCATGTGTGCACGTTAACCCCTGTGTATACCGGTGCCTTAGTTATCGCTACGTGGATCTGTCTGCCCATACTGAGCCGTGCACACATGGTCCCCCCGCCCCATGCGGGGCACCTGCAACGTCCCCCTGCGTCACGGAAGCCTGGCTCCCCGCTGTGCACCATCCCACGGCACACGTGCGGTCACGCCACCATCACGAACCCAGACGCCCACCTGCCGGCTTGCGAGCTGCTTTGACTCCACGGGACGACACCAGCCCTCAGCTTTCCCCCCTTCGAAGCCGACGGCCGGGCTTGAGCCCGTCGATTTTCGTGCCTCTCAGAGCTGCTGACGCCATTCAGCCTTATTCAGCCTCGCAGGTTGTACACGCGGATATCCTTGGCGCCCCCTGCGTGTGTGCAGGAAGTAATCAAAACCACTGTTTCTCCACGTATAGTTTTCTTCCAGCATGGATGGCTACCACGATCTCTCCATTAATTATTTAAACTAACTTCTTGGGGCGCCTGGGTGGCTCAGTAGGTTGACCATCTGACTTCGGCTCAGGTCACGATCTCACTGTCCGTGAGTCCGAGCCCCGCGTCAGGCTCTGTGCTGACAGCTCAGAGCCTGGAGCCTGCTTTGGATTCTGTGTCTCCTTCTCTCTCTGCCCCTCCCTGGCTCGTGTTCTCATTCTCTCTCTCTCTCTCTCTCTCTCTCTCAAAAATAAATAAATAAACATTAAAAAAATCCATTAACTTCTTAAAAGATTTTTATGCTCAGTTTTAAGAAGAGATTCAAAATCACATTCATATAGTATTATCTATCACTATTGTAATTGAGGGGTCACACCGCTGGGTGGACAAGGACAGGTGGGTTTGGTCACGCTAAGTCCGGTGTGCCCACGAGGCAGCTGCAGGGCCTGGCACCAAGTCACCGGCAGACGTGACTCTGGAGCTCGGGGCGCCTGGAGGAAACGGGCACCGAGCGAGGAGCCTCGGCTGGGATTCTGGGCAGAAAATGATCCCAGGCCAGTCTGGAGCTAAGACAGTGAGTCCAAAATCCCACTGAGAGGACACAGGGGTGTCGCCCACTTGCACTCATGGGGTCCCTGCAATTAGTGAAAAAATAGGAGCTCAGCGATCCACGTCAATATTTAGGGCAGAGTTGCCTGGTCCTGGCCCCTCGGGCCTGACCCCAACTGCGTGATGGGGACAGCTTCCCTCGCAGCCCCCGTGGGGCCTGCCAGGGGGCCCCCGGCTCCGGCTCCCAACTGGCCGCCAAGCAGAGCTCGCAGACCGCAGCCCGCTTCTCCCAGCTTCCCATCAATAACGCCTCGCCTCCCCGGCATTCGTGGCAATAAAACCAATCACAATGGAATCATTTGATATGTATGTGACTCACCAATATCGTTCCCCAAGCCACTGTTCTAAATTAGTAGTAGTTAAGCACCCATTGATGGAAGCTTAAAATAAAGTGTTACCCACCGGGCCCCGCTTCAGGCCTGCGATCCCCAGGAAGCAGAGAGACTTTCAGAGGAGCGGGAATAAACCGCGTGCATTTGGAGCCGTGCCAGAAATATTTGGGGGACCTATTCATTCTTTCCCTTCCTGCAATGATATAATGATGTCTGTCACAAGGGCATTTTTATGCCGACAAATCCTGATGTCACACACGGGCCTTAGAGAAGCTGGAGGGTTTATTCTCCTTTCTTTTCTTCTTTGAGTCTTTTCAGACTAGAACACTGAGGTCTGAATTCGATGCAAACGGATTCTTTCAGACCTTCTCTGTGACAATGCGAGCTTGAAAGGAACGTATTTGAAAGCTCAAACTGCCCCGGTTTTCTTGCAAAAAGGCTTGGGTCCCCTGAGTAGGCCGATTATAAATTACAGTGTAGGTGAGCGCTTTCTCTGCCATTCACTAGGGCTGATTCTGTGTCATTAATGTTACTACGCTGATACTTTGCAAGTGGAGAAAAGGCTTTTCATACCTCATTAACACGACAGAGCCCCGAAATGAATTATGTGATGGATGAGTGCTATGTAGGTAGAGCTAATTCGGCTCCTACATTTGAATAAGCGCCGCGCCAGACCTCTCCTGTTCCAAAGAGCTCTCTAATCCTCCCCGGTGCTTTGCACTGACCTCATTGGCACAAAGATGCCATTGGCCGAGATTCCGGCACCGTTACGCTTAAATCAGCTGGTGTGAAATTCTAGCCGTGAGCTCGCCCCGTGCCAAAGCCAGGCTTCAGTGCCTTCACCCTTTCCTGGCCGCAGCGGCAGTGCCACTGAGGTTGTAAGTGGGGGCCCCGACCCGGAAGCTCCTGGCGGGACATCGGAAACCTTTGGGGACAACACGTGGGTTTACACCGGCACGGGGTCAAGCCGATGTTTATAACTTTCTTCCAAAAACACATAATAAGAAGAAAACAAATAAGCCAAAACAACACCCATGCAACTCAAAGGATATTGACTTCCAAGATTTTAGGAAATTCTTCGGTCACCCCTAGGCATCCCATTCCCCGGCTGGAAATACACATATCGTCACAATTAGAAGTGAGGTCAGGCCAGCTTTGAGGTTGACCTTGAAGCAGCCAACGCGCTGTCTTTACGGCGGGAATGCAGTTGCCACGCATTTATGTTTGAGCAAGTGCGGGTCTAGACCAGGGAGTCTCCGGGAACACCTTCCACTTCCCTCCCTGAGGGGGCCAGTTACCAATCATTTGCCGGGAGTGACGAGAAGCGTTGCAGATCCGAAATGCAGCCGTTCGTGTCTTCAGTTCGAATTTAAACTTTCTTTTTACAAAAATCCAAGTGGCAATAATTCAGCCAATCGAACGAGACATTATCAAACAAAACGCAAACCCAACAGGCTCACGACCTTCGCGGAGCAGTAGCCATATTTTCTGAACTCCTGTAACTTAAAGATGTAATTGTTCGCTCGACGTAATTAATTCTGAGGCGTCCTCCCTCGGAAACCAGCAGGGGAAACACCTGACTAGCATCTCACTGCCCCTGTCATATTAGGGCAGGAGAATTGTCTCGTCATGGCTGTGCCCACAAACGGCAAATTGTTCCCCTCTGTTGAGGCTTGATTAATTAAATTAATTTAGAGGCGTGCTCTCTTTACATTGAAATCAGCCTGTCACATTAGGGACTTCTCCTCGGCCTCCAGCCTCCGCGGCCCTGCCTCCTGCCACTGCCACAGTCAGACTGCCCCCTGCAGCCCGCACGCCGGCCTGTGCTCCCAGGTGACACCCCTCCAGGCAGGAGCTCGGCGCAGACGTCCCCTGGGTGCACCTGTGTTTCCTCCCACGGGGTCACAGCACTGAAGTTACTGTCACTGTCACCTGTCTGCAGAGAATTTCTAAACATGGAAGCCTCTCTTTAACCCATAGGTGATTTGGAGTATCAGTCGGATGTGGCCTAGAATCCGCAGAGACTAAACTCTGCCCTCAGGGAGCTTACATCTAAGGAAAGCAAATTTTTCCAGCGTTAACTTGATTTTCTGTTTATGCATGGAAGTCGTTGGAAACTCTTATAGCCAAAACTGTGCTCTCCACATAGGGAGGATTAACTAGCTCATAAAGCCGTCCAACTCCCAAAATTCGTTCTGAGGTAGGCAGTTCCCCAAGAACGGCGCGTTTTTGAACATGTTCTATTAGAGGACAAAATTACAGCAAAATTGAGTCTTACAGAAAACCAGGCTATCAGAAACAAACAAAAGCCACATTTCCTGAGGATGTGTAATCCTCAGCTGTGTCCTCACTGCTGGGACCAGCAGGAGGGGTCGCGTCTGCTGTCAGCCGGACGGGGGAGGGAGGTTGGCGCAAAATGCCACGTCGCACTGCAAAACCTCAAATGTACAGTAATGCCCCGTTTTGAAGTCGGGGAAGAACTGGAAATGTAAACCGGCCGCCGTACCGATAAAAGCACCAGCTAACATATTTCAAAACTAGTTTTAAACGCGCGGCTGAGGGATCACAGGAGGGGATTCCTCTGAGGCCATAAATTGTGAAAGGGTAAGTCCAGGGGCAGAGCAATGTTTCTCTCACAGTGGCTGCCGGTGCCGGGCAGAGGCCACACAGAGGAAAAGTCTGCTTCTGAGATGTGCCGGCCGTACGCACTCGTGTCCGGGAACGGAACCTCACGCTGACTTTGTGGCCTCAAGGTCAAGCTAAAATTGTCTTTTTTAATTGTCCGTTTGGTGGTGTCCTTGTGAGAAGAAAATGGGGGATACGTTTGGGCAAAGGATTCAACACCTTTGCATGAAGTGGTTCTGAGAAACCGGAATTTGAAACCAAAGTCACTGGGGCGCCTGGGGGGGCTCAGCCAGTTAAGCATCCCACTGCGGCTCAGGTCGTCGTCATCTCGCAGTTCGTGAGTTCGAGCCCCGCGTCAGGCTCTGGGCTGACAGCTTCGGATTCTATGTCTCCCTCTCTCTGCTCCCCCCCGCCCACCCCCCCCCCATCCCCGCTCATGCTCTGTCTCTCTCTCCTTCAAAAATAAATAAAAACATTAATTTTTTTTAAATTAAAAGAAAAAAAGTCACTAAATACATGACAGAGCTACTGAGCAGGAGCTGTAGCCAGCAGGACTCCCATAAACTGAGACTCACAGGCTGGAAGGTGCTGGAACTTTCGGGGACAGTGTATAAAGTGAGTACATTTGGTGTGTTTAAAGGGAAAAATCAGGGATAAAAAAAGCAACAAGAGGCCACACCAGGTTAGTTTCAAGGAAAAATCACACAAACCTTCGAGAGTAGAATTTAAACTAGAGACTTTTTCGTGGATTCGACAACGAGCAGACAAAGCTGAAGAGGGAAGGAGCCGGAAGGTGCAGCTGATGTCCCGAGAGGGGAAAGAAAGTGGACGATGTGGAAGATGGATCTGAAGACGCGGAGCACACAGAGAGCCCACCAGGAGTCCAACGAGGGCTACAGGCAGAGGTGCTACAGGAAATGACAGAGGCAAGGCTGTACCGGATACGGCTGAAAATCGGAATGCGTGATGGCCCCGGCCCTCAGCTCTGAGAGGTCCGGTGACGTCCAGGCAGGATGCCAGAAGTCTTCGCTTCACCATTTTGTCATCGAACCACGGAGATGCCGTTAATCAGGTTCTTATTTCGTTACGGAGTGTTTTTGTTTTACTATTCAATCATTATGCTGACTGGTGTGTGTAAGTTTATTTTTAAAGTCTATCATCTTTCTTAAAGTTTATTTATTAATTTCGAGAAAGAGAGAAAGAGAGAGAGAGAGAGCGCATCCCAAGCAGGCTCCATGCCGTCCGCGCAGAGCCCAGTGCGGAGTTCGAACTCACAAACCGTGCGATCATGACCTGAACTCAAACCAAGAGTCGGACACGTAACTGCCTGAGCCCCCCAGGCGCCCCAAGGTCTCGTTCTTTTTTGAATTCCGTTTTGAGCACGTGACGCAGACAGGCGGGGATGGGGGCCCGGGTGAGGTTGGCTCTGGACTGGGCTGTGGCAGTCCCACATGAGCTCATGGAAAATTGGATGGCCTGGACGTCGGGGAGGGTGTGGACGTCAGGCCACTGTGTCTTAGGGCAGCAGGAGTCACAAGCGCGGCCTCCCCCAAGCACTGGTGAGGAATTTCTGGTCGTCAGCCAGCAAGGAACACGTGATCCTCACGTGGAGGAAGCCTCAACAGGCACCCTCAGGGGCAGGGACACCCTACCCGCCTGGACGGGATGGGCCCGGTCCCTAGAGAGGGGGACATGCCATTCTCGGCCACAGTTGGGAAGCTCCTCCAGCAAGATGGCGGCAGGTGGGACAACTTCACCGCTCGGAGAATGCCCTGAGGGCAGGCTGGGGTCCGTGTCCTCGGAAGGCAGTAAGACCTCCCACCCAGTGCCAAATTATCCACCGAGTGCTGCTCATCTGCTGTCCCCAAGCCGCATGTTAGCTACAGTCTGGGCCCATCTGTGCCATGGGACGTTGGAGACAGGGTCTGTTCATTCTGGAATGCAGCAGCCAGGAAAAGGACAGCATCCGCACGCTGAGACTCCAGTGAGGTGGCAGTTGAGGTCCCAGGCTAGCGGAGGACAGCAGTGCCCAGCAGAGAGCCGCCCTCACCAGGGCGCGGGCATCGGAGGGCACAGTGCGGGGCTCTGGGGAGCCGCCGCCGAGGGTACACCAGGCTGTCCCCTCGAGTCCAGAGAGAAATGGCCGATGTGGCTGTGAGGTGGGCTGATCTCCAGTCCCAAGGATGGCAGGGCAGGAAGCGGACCAAACCGTCACCTTGTGGGCACATAAATGCCACCTTCCTTGAGTGTCACGGGTTGGGGAGCATGGAGATCTTTGGGATGCGCTTCCAGGGAGGCAGGAGATGAGGTTACAGGGAGCATGCGGAAGATGGGAACGGGTCTGAGTTACTTGACCACATTTGGAATAAAGCGCAGTTAGGTAGATAAACATGAGACCACGGGGAGGTCGGATGCCCAGCCAAGGATCGTGAAACTTACTCTGTGAGCCAGGGAAACCATCTCTGAAAGTTAAGCCTTTGAGATTAAAAGGGCTTCTTTTCAGAAGCCGGATGCCGGTATGAAGACTGACAGAGATACTGATTCAGGGGCCACTGAAAAGTCCAGCTAGAAGGATCTAGAAAGGACAGATATTCTGGCACCGTGCACTGCATATTATGAGCATTCAAAAGCACCCAACAGGGGTGCCCGGGAGGCTCAGTCAGGTAAGCGTCCGACTCTTGATTTCGTCTTCGGGTGAGATCAAGCCCCGCGTAGGGGAGCCTGCTTGGGATTCTCTCTCTCTGCTCATCTCTCTGCCCCTTCCCTGGTTGTGCTCTTTCTCTTTCTCCCTGAAAAATAAATAAATAAACTTAAACAAACAAACAAACAAACAAACAACACCAACCAGCTTACACCGTGTTGGTACCATTTTGCAAATTCATGATTTCAAGTTCAAGTTTCAACAAAGGGTACACTTGTCCTTGGAGGCTTTGTGCTGTGCGTGTCTCCTCTAAGTGGACCGGGGCGCGGACTCCCCGGCAGACTGGGGGTCACAAGGTGGACCCGGTCACAAAGAGAGCAAGCGGAGAGCGGGCTCCCGCCCCCACGTCGACACGAAAGCCACACCCACACCGCGTGGAGGGGCGGCTCTCCCAGCTCAGCCGCACATAACCGCACAGGAGACTCGGGGTAGGAGACCTTTCAAAGGGGAGTTTGGTTCCAGCTTGTGGGAAGGCCCCACGTCCCTCTGTGACAGCCTTCGTGAGGGCTCTTCCAGAGATGTGGACTCATAAATCCCACGTGATGAGACAAATAAAGGCTCATCGTTCGGCTGGGGAACCTTTTTGGACATGGGGCTGGGAGCTTCCCATGAGGGCGATTCACTCCTAAATTATTATTTTCTGTAAGCTTTAGTGTTCCAGAAAGATTTTATCATAATGTAAAGTGCCTGATTCTGCAATCGTCAAGAAGGCAATAACTTTTCATTAACTTCATTTTTCATTTTTATCTTTCTTTGAGTGTTGCGGAACATAGCATATGATTTTAAATGTCATGTAATAACAACTCTCTAAAATTATCTGCCCTTGCTTCCCTTTGACACTAATATTTGATATGTTACGTTAAGCGGTTCCGCAATTGTAAGTCTACGTCATTTTGCCTTGGGAGATAATAAGAGCTGTCAGATTTACATTTCCTCATTGAATTCATGTGGATAATGACTACTGATTTTTTTCTTATTAAAAAAATATATGTAGTCTGCGTGTGTGTGTGTGTGTGTGTGTGTGTGTTGAGAGATACAGAGAGACACAGAGACAGAGAGAGACACCGAGGGAGAAATGAGAGAATGAATTTCAACCGCACAAAAAAGGAAAAAAACCAGCATTTCATATTTTTGATTTGCTAAAATGATTTAGATTTTGCAGAACGTATGAAAAGCGGCTTCCAAATGAAAACGACACACTGGCTTACTTTCGTTTCGAGAGTCAATGCGGACTGCATGCAAGTCTCACGCTTTTATAAAGGTACATACTGTCCAATCGTATCAACAGTCTGTAGCTCGCTCTGTGGATCTCTCCCATCTGCGTGTTGCTACACACTCTTTGTATCTTTAAGGAACCGGTAGGCACAGGTCAGCCTTCCCCTGAGCTCTGTGAGACTCTCGACAAGTTAACAGAATCGAAGGATTCTGCAGAACCGGCTGCCGGTTGGTCAGAGGCACAGGTACCTGGTACCTGTGACTAGAGTCTGAAGGTGGGGGCTGGGAGGGGGCATCTTATAGGACAGAGTCCCACGCTGGGGGGCGGGGGGGGCATCTTATAGGACTGAGTCCTTATGCCGCGGGACCTCCAGGTGAGACCATCCCGGCCGGCCCGGTGTGGTCCCTGGGGCCCTGGCGGAGGCAGGGAGTCAGCAAGGCCGGGGAAGCGGCAGGAGGGATCCCGGGTTTGAGCAGGACTTAGCGCTGTGGCCGGCTCTCGGGATGACGGGGCTGTGCTGGGAGCACAGGGAGTGACAACCCTGCCCCCCACCCGGCCAGCGGCCGGCAGGGGAGCAGGGACCCCGGCCCCTACGGCATAAGGCAAACGATGCCCACAAAGGGCTGAGCCTGCAGCCGACTCTCCCCAGAGCCTCCCCGCAGCCCTGCATTTGGGTCCCGTGGCACGAGGCCCGCACACCACGGGGCAGGGACTCGTGACCCGTGGCCCCGTGCGCTAAGCAGGCACCGCTGTGAGCAGCTGGGTTAGTGCACAGAGCCAGACGGCGGCTGCACCTCCGGGCGCTCGGTCTCGGGGTGAGTCCCCTGTGTCCTCACCCACACGGCGGAGGGCCCCGTCTGCAGGGAACCGCGGGCGCCAGGTCAGCGGGGGCCTCTACCTGGTGTGGACGCGCGTGGACGGCCTGCAGCAGGTGAGGGCGGGTCGGGAGCTCCCCGCAGGGTGAGTGTTCCCTCGTCCACGCCGCATCGCAGGGTCCCGAGCGGCGCCCCCGCTGGGCAGAGTCTGGGCTGTGCCGCCCACAAGTAATGGAGAGGGACGCTCTCCTCTCTCCTCCGCCCACCAGCTATTTGATGGACAAGCGGTGCTGTCCCGGGCGCCTCCTTACCTCTCGTGGTCGGGGGATGGGGTGAAAGGAGGACTCGGGTGAGGCTGTGAACGTGGGGGCCGCACACCTGCACTCACCCCAGGAGTGGGCGGTCTCTGCCTCCCTCTCCGTCTCTGTCCCTCTCTCTGTGTCTCTCGTGGCCCCTCTCGTGAAAAGGTCCCAGGCCCCCAGTCCTGGCTGCGGAGCCAGAACGGAAATTCGGCACAGGCTGGGATGCCGAGCCGCCTTCTCTGCCATCGAGGCAAGCACATCTTGTGTCAGCGAACACAGCGCTCATCCGGTGGGTGTTGCCGCTGCCTTTGGCCCGTCCCAACGTTGACGTGGCCGACGCCCTTCAGCAGGAGAAGCCGGAGGGAGGATTTGCACCCGGGCCGCTGCCCAGTGCCACAGCCGGGGCTCAGCTGCTTGTCTGTCCCCATCACGCCTGCACCCCCGTGAGCCGGGGTGCCACCCTTCCGCTTCGGGAGCCTCGGGCTCCGCGCGTCTACAAGAGGGATAAAACCCCCACCATGCTGGTGTAGACGGCCATCCACGAACACCGGCCTCTCCCCACCAGCCGCATGGAGCATACTTTGCGCCGTTGACCTGATGAGGCAGGGCCCGCCCCTGGGCCTCCCTCGGCCTGCACACCAGGCTCTCACCTGCTCCCCTCATCATCGGGGACGCGACGGTGGCGGAGGGTGCGGATGCTCCTCCAAGTAACCTCGCTGACGCCGTGACCGAGGGGGGACAGTCTGTCTACAGTTCATGGCTTCAGATCCGTGGGGACAGTGGCGGCTAATCAGCGTCTACAAGGGCACATACTGGGCAGAGATGAGGGTGTAGAGGGTACGTGTACGTGCGTGTGTGCATGTGAGTGTGCACGTGTACGCGTGTGAGTGTATGTATGTGTGCACACACGTGAGCGTGTATGCACGTGTGAGCGCACACAAGTATGTGAGTGTGCATGTATGCACGTGAGTGTGAGTGTGCACACGTGTGAGTGTATATACACGTGTGCATGTGCATGCGAGTGCATGCACTTGGGGGAGTGTGCGCGCACGCGTGTGAGTGCACGCACACGTGTTTGCGAGCGCGCACACATGTGCATGTGTGAGCACACATCTGAGTGTGTGTTTGTGCACCCATGTGTAATTGTGCCCGTGTGAGCGCGTGTGTGTGCCTGGGTGTGTGCATGCAGCACCTCCACTCAGCGGTGTGATTTTCTCTGTATAGATTTTGAGGTTTTGGTTTTAGTGCGGAGAAATGCAGTCGGCATGATAACCCCCTTTCACAAGCAGAGGGAAATAAATACTGCCCACAAAGCGGATCATGAAGTATATTTTTCGCTAGGAGCTCCATTATTTTAAAAACACCTGCTCTTTCTTCCCCTTCTTTTTTACTTTAAGGGCCAGGCCAGCGGAGCTCCTGCGCGGGGTCTCAGCCTGTGCGCCGGCCGGCCGCGGCCATCACTCATCTTCAGTGGGCGAGGGGGAGCACTCGGGAGCACAAAGCCCCCGTCAGGCCGACCGGCCCTGACGCTCCTGAGAGCCGAGACGGATGGTCAGTTGGCTCCCACGGAGAATATCCTCCCGGCAGGTTCCCCGGACACCAGACGGCCTCTGCCTTTTTCTTGCGAAGGGGAACGGTGCGATCGCCTCACGTCCTGGAGGGTCACCCTCTGGGGGCGGGTTTCTCCGAGGGGACAGGGGAAGGGAGGGCAGGGCCCCTCGGGCGGCATGTGAGCCGGCGCGAGGGCCCGGCTGCTCGTCCTCGACCCGCCCGGGCCTGGGTGCAGAGAGGGTCCGTCCACGGCCTTGAGGCAGAGGCAGCAAACGAGCCCGCTGGGCCTCCGCTGACATTGGTGCGTCACGGCGAGACACAGCAGGGCCCAGAGACGGCACGCTGGCCACGGAAATGTGCTGCCCTCCACACTGCGTCCGTGGAGCGGGCACCGTGACTTCCCGAGGTGAGCGCAGAGAACACCGAGCCGCCTGCCGGGACGCGTGTCCGCGAGGACCCTGCCCCCTCTTCCGGCTGCCGGTGGCTCCGGGCCGTCTGACGGCGGCCTCATCCCTCCGGCGCTGTCTTCGCTGTCACGGGGGACCTCGTGCCTCTGTGCCCGCGCTTCCCGCTCCTCATATGGACACCGGATTCGGGGTCCCCTCTGGAACCCAGTAGGCCTCACGTCGACCTCATCGTTTGCAACAGTAGCTCCAGAGAAGCTCAGCTGCCTCGGGACGGGGCTGAGGCTGGAGCCCATCTTTTCGGGAGCCCCGGGGCAACCCCCAAACTCTGCGCTTCTGAGCAAACTCGGTGTCGTCTCACCACGTGAGTTCAGGCACCGACGGATGCACACACACCCATCCTTGCAGCCACACCAAGCTTCAGAAGGACACTTTCCATCCTGAGCGGCAAGAGGCAGGAGGCGGTGGGTCGAGCTGCCCCTGATGCCCAGCGACCCCGCGTCTGCCAGGACTTGAGGGTAAGCGGCAGGCGGACGCGAGAGCCTTGCCGCCCCCCACTCGCTCCACTCGGATCAGAAGCAGCTGCGATTCTCGTCGGCTGAGAAATGATTTTGTCTTCCTGCCGTCACTTCTCGTTCCTTTTCCCCTCCCGGTCTGATCAGACACGGCTCAAAAAGGTACCCGATAGCTTTTGTGTCCCCAATACTGCCTTTCTGGGCGGAGACGCGGGATCGGCCGCAGCGTTGCTCTGGGACACCCACCACTGCATGCCGACCTGATCCTAAATAGTTTCGTCAGTCTCTCACTCCGGAACCAGCCGCCTTAACCCAGACGGGAGGTTGCTGTGCACCTGTTTCGGTAACGTCGGAGCTCTGGGAAGTACAGTCAGCCGGCAGAGGGTCGCAGGTCAGCCTGTCCGTCCCAGGGCTGCCCGAACTGTATCCCACGAGCGAGAAGAAAACCAGCAGGGGGACGAGGGGGCGGCAGCCGCAGGGGAAGGAGGAGAATTGCGTTCATCGTGGAGAAGAACACAAATTCGATATAAGAGCACCCACTTCTTTCCCCTAATCTTACCCGAAAATGATCGATCCCAGCCCGGGTTTGTTTTTGCTGGAGCAGCGGTGGCATCTTCTTAAGGGTTCCTCTGTCTTGGGGGCGCCCAGGCATCCTCGCGCCCAGCACGTGGCGGGCACGTGGCAGGTCCTCACTAAACGTCAGCTTCCCTGCCTGTTGCTGCGAAGACCGACGTGGAGCCCTCCTCGGGAGTCCTGGGGTCCCTGACCTTTCCCGACAATGATGTTCTTCACAGTTCGTCTGGGGAAGCGCCCTCCCCTGTGGCCCAGGCGTGGCGGGAAGTCCAACACTCCGAGATGAACGGCTTCTGTGTCTGATGGTCGCTTGGGTGTAAGCACAGCGATGCCCTGAGGGTCTGCCAGTTGAGGGGACGGTTCCCTGGCTTGTTGAGGACGGCTCGGTTTTGTCCCACCGGCCAGCCTGCATCGGAAGCATGGCGGGCCTTCGCTCCTGGTGGGGCGACTGTGGCTGGTCTGGAAGCCACGGGGTTGAAGCCCGATGGCGCCACAGGCTGGGTGGCTGCGCGGCCATGACACCTCTTTAAGACTCATTTCCCTGTGAGATTCGTGCTTTTCGCGAGACTGTAATAAAACGCGTAAGTTCCACGAGACCCAAGACCACGTGGAGGGGTTAGGAAAGGACCTCGATTCCCCCACGTGGCTCCCGTTGTACCCCGGGCTCTGCGTCTGCCTCCCTCAGTCTTGCTTTCAGAGTGACCCAGGGCTGGGGACGGGGCTCAGGGAGGGCTGGTCACTGCTGACAGGAGAAGTGACAGACGTGCCCAATCGGCCACGGGAGCGCTGGAGCGTTCCGGGAGCTGGGCCCGGGGGGGGGGGGGCTTGCCGCCAGCCCCCATAAGAAATGCCCCTTTCCGCTTCATTGCTGCCTTAATTTTGTATTCTCTACTCCCAGGATCACCAAAGCCAGGACATATTATCAACAGTCGCCTTGCCTCGCATGCCCTGAATCTGATAATAGTAACAGAGGGTTCAGCCAAGGCTGTATTTTTAATAAAGAAAACGTGGCTCAATTCACCAGAACAAGGCAGGAGAAGGAACAGGCAACGGCAAACGAGTGATTGAGGACGGACGAGGCCCCGTATCCTGATTTCCAGCCACACGACACTGTTTACACCCTCGGGGATAAGACGTACTGATTTTACTCCATTTAGCCCTGCTTATTTAAAAAACATTTTGTTGAGTTTGGGCTGAGTTTAAACAGCTGATAGATCTGGACGGATGCCGTCATGAGGACGGGGGTGGTGCACCTGCTCATCGGGTGAGCCGACGGGCCGCTGCTTGTGGGGCGCAGGCTTCTCCCGGCATTCGCTGTCCCCTTCACGCCATGGCCCCGAGACGGATCCCGGGGCCCACCCGAGCACCATGGAGCAGGCGGATGAAACAAGGTGCCCGTAACAGGCTGTGGGCGGCCAAGGGGCCCACCTCCAGGCCCGTGCGGGCATCTTCTCGCTCGACCTTGCCCGCTCAGGCCGGGCATTTTTAGAGAGGAAACCAAGTGCCCGCGTTACAAGGCAGCTCTGTTCCTGCCCTTTCCTGAAAGGCTGGGAACTTTCACCTCCCAACTGTGATGGTTAATTGAGGGGGTCAACTTGGCGAGGCAGTGGGGCCCAGTTGTTTCGGCAAATATCATTCGGGGTGCTTCTCTGAAGCTATTTTCAGACGTGACTAACATTGAAATCAGCGGATTTTGAGTGAGGTAGGTTATCCTCCGTAGTGTGGTGGGCCATGTCTAATCAGTTGTCGAGCTTAGCAAAAATGACTGAGTGGGGGGATTCTGCCTCCAGATCACAAGACAGAAACCCGCCCGGAATCCGAGCCTCGTGCCCTGTGGGATTCCGACCTAGGACGGTGGCGTCAACTGTCCCCTGGGTCTGAAGCCTGCCAGCATGTCTCAGATGTGACGTGCCAGCCCTCACGACCGTGGGAGCAGTTCCTTAAGGATAAATCCTTCTCTCTACACACGTGCACACACACGCATGCACACGCCCACACACATCCTACTGCTTCCGTTTCTTTGCAAAACGCTGAATGATACCTTCACCCCAGGGACCGTGTGCGGTCAGTGACCTCACCCCGGGCCGAGCCAGCTAGAGCACAGGCAAGTGTAAACAGGGCCAGGAACTCTCCTGCAGACACAGTGGGAGGGACTCAGCGTCTGGAAATCTGAAGTTCGGCGTGCTGGCCACAGCGCCCGCGTGTGCAGCTGGAGGGCTAGTAGAGCAAGGTTGCAAAGAGCAGAAAGGCCACGCTTCCAGTTTATCCTTTCCTTCAATTGTCGGAACAGGCTCTTTGAGGGAAAGGGGAAGGTTTGGAGGTCAGTGAAGGGCAGGTTTAATGCCGTGACACTGATGGGCGGGAACAGACCAGGAGCTGGCGTCTCTGTGCCCCGGGGGGCCATTAGATGTGGTCACCCCGCTTCAGACAGAGGGAGACAGGAGGGCACTGCGTGGGAGGGTCTTGGTGCAGGAAGACTCGGCCTGTGTTGGGGGAGGAGGGGCCGCGTGGAGAGTAATACAATCAGTGTGAAACGTGAGAAATCGTGTGAAATCGTTCTTGGGCCAGGTCAAAGCCGAGCCGCCCTCACGGCTCAAGGGAGCGGCCACCACACGCTACTTGTACGGGGGTCCTGTTCCCTGTGCTCCTGTTTCTGTCAAACCCTGACCTTCCGGGATGGCTGGCCCGGTGCTGCTGGCGGGTCACCAACAGGGCCGTCGCCTGCCTGCCCTCGACGCTCCGTGGAGCCCCATCCGACCCTCGCGTCTCCAGCTGGGGCTGGGCAGCCGCTCCTCCCGTCGCCCCAGCACCTGCCGTCTGTAAAGAGCTCGCCTGTTTGTTGTACCGCCTTCCCCAAACGTGGGGCTCCCTGGGGGACGGTCACCCCGTGGGCAGGCCTGGTGGGGCTCACCCGACAGGTGCTCAGTGAGTGCTTGTGGGATGGACGTGAGCGCATGACGGGCGGAGGGGCGGGCGATTTTTGAACACGATTCTTGGGACATTAACTCCATATAAAAAATATTTATCATAAGATTGGAACTAGTTGGGGGTTTCTGTTTTTCTGCACTTTCGTGGCCTTTTTGGTCCTTAAGAGATCCAACAGCAGCTTTTTGAAAAATTTTATCTTAACTGAAAACAGCGTGCAAATAGATCGTTTGGCCCTCTTTGATCCTTCTTGATCTCAGGACCCAGTGAGTGAGAAAAGGCTGGAATTGTCTCAGAACAAGGATGTTTGCTGGGGCTACATGGTTCCTGAGTAGCAACCTCCAGCCTGAGGGTCCAGAGCAGGTGGGGGAGCGGAGGGGGCTCGCTCTGGTGAATCCTACCACCCCCGTCATTAAAGGACAGAGGCCAAATTATAAAGAATGCTTTGGGTCAGGTCTCTGTGCTGTAGTACCTCTCAGATAAGTGACCTCCATCGCTTAAAACCAGACTGCCCTGTTTCACCTTAAAGGAAAGACCACGTTCATCCTCAAAACCAAATCTGTTTGTAACTATTTAGCATGCAGTGGAGGCAAATACTTAACTTTGGAAAGTGTTTGGAGAAGTAGCCATCCGTCCTTTTGTTGCTACTTGAAGTGTCGGGTCGTGGTCCGAAGGCCATACTTTCTGGCCAATAGCACATTGGCGTGCTCTACCAGGACGTAGGGACAAAAATAGTATTTGTGCAAAAATTAATGAAAGCACACAACGAAATTTCCACGGAAATAATTGATTATATAATGGAAATACTAACAAAGGGAAAGGAGGGACTTTGTCAGTTTTTGAAGGTGGCCATAACTTAAGAAATGTTTTATGAAATCAAATCACATCAAAAACGTGAAGAGAATCTTGTCTTTTTGAATGAAATGCCACCTTGAAAACTTTCAAGCGTGAATGAAAATACCGACACCATCCACCAAGTTCGTACCAAACACGGTGAGACGCCCGGAGCGCCTCAGACTATCGAACAGCCACGTTTTTGTTAGAAATGCGCCAGACAACGGGCAAGTAATTTTCCAGTGGTTTGGAGTCAGCTCTCGACCCTCGTGGACTGTCAGAAGTTTCTTATAATGATCACATCCTGTAATTATTCAGTTTAAAGCATGTGCACGTTTCCTTTTCGTGTTTTAACATCTCGGAACCAGTTTGGAACACCAGTTCTGGGAACTCAGTTCCATTACATATTTTAAATGGTAGTGGGAAGCTTAGGCTTCATTTGGAAAGAAGGCAAAATTATCTTGTAGTATTTGGATTGTAGTTTGTTATAAATAATTGTGAACTAGGTACACATCTTGTCCTGTTTACCAAACTTTGAGCACCGTGGAGGGGATTTTGCATTTTGCCTACTTGTGCATTTCTTTTTAGATGGTGGAGGCCAATTTGTCTCCTCTAGAATCTAGTAGGTCCCACCTGAGTTGCCGCGAGCCCCAGGGCTTATTGAGTTTTCCGTGTGCAGAAGGAGTTAGGCCAAGGTAAGCAGTGCCCGGGTGGAGGGATCAGGCTCCTCTCTGGGACCGTGGTGGCCCTTCCAGAGACATAGCAACTGGTAGAATGTGTCCAGGAAGAATCTGTAACAACAGGAGTGGACGCACGGATGCATTTCCCGTCTTCCGAGCAACTCAAAATCAGCCCTGCGACGTAGCTGTGTTGCTTACGTTCTGAGATGCTTTCTTCTCCCCTTCTCCTTCCCTTCCAGAACTTGCCACTGCAGAATCCATGGGGGCCTCCGCAGGGCGGTGCAGCCCGGCTCGGGGTCCCGCTCATGGTGCGCAGCAGGCTGAGGACGCAACCCTGAGGGGAAAGAGCGCCTCGAAGCTGCTTGACACAACGAGAACATACTTTCACTCACGCAAAGCCCGCTGCAAATTCGGGTGGTTTGCTGATGTCAGCTGTCCCCGTGGCGGTCAGCAGTAAGGCTCCTTCGGCCTGGGGTTCGCCTCCACATGTAGGATACTGTCCTGACTTGTCAATGCGTCTGCCTGCTAGTGGCACGTGTCACTTCTGCCCACGTTTCGTCGGTCAAAGCAAGTCGTACAGGTGTCCTCGCTTCCAGGGGGCGGGGTGCTACAATGCCCCTGTCCGTCCAGAAGCGGGAAAAGAACACACAAACTGACGGACACCGGCGGGACCCAGCCTGGACTCCAGAGTATGTAGGAGCAGGTGACGGAAATAGTCACGTCACAGAGGAAGGATAATCAAGTTCATTACGCAGGCAAGTAAAACAGAATGTGCTTCATCAAGTGACAAGGAAATGGCAGACCCAAGATTTTCGCCCCCGTGGTCAACACTCCTTTCACGGACGATACCGCCTCTGAGGACAGTCTGTTGCTGCTTTGGTAAATGCCAGCCTGGCACCGCGGAGAAGAGCACTGGAGCCCTGGCCAAGAGCAAGGTCGGTGAGAGCGGCCAGGTGTGGAGGGCACCCCCTGCTGCGGCAGGTGCTTGGCAGGTGGACGCGGCGAGAATGCGCTGCTCGTTCAGGTTGAGGAGAGGACGTCGCGAGACACGGGGATGTGAGGTGGGAGAGCTTGCTTCACTGCGTTCTGTACGTTGCTAAGATGGCAGAAAAGTGCGGTTGTGGACAGTGAGGGAAACCGCCATCCTGATGTTCCGACGTCCTCTTAACTCTTAAAAAATAATAATGAGGAAAAGCGGTGTGCCATCTTGAATGGCCCAGGATGCTTGGGTCCTTTTCGGTGCTACCAGCTTTCTGTCTTCGGGCAGTCAGCACACAACGCTGGCCCCGGGCACTGGGGACTCCGTAGACAAGCACCCTGAGCTGGAAACCCTAAGCGGGATCTCAGGACAAGCAGCGTGTCCGTGGGACATCAGTGGCTGGCAGCCAGCCGGTAGATGGCTGCCGCTCTGTGCAGGGACAATAAAATGCGCAAACTGCACCGAGTCAGGGGGAAAGCGGCCTCGCTTCTCGAGCGGAAAAAGACTCCGTGACAGGAGAAAGCCCGAGCAGCCGGTGAGATGCCCACAGGGTGTGGGAGCGGGACCACCAGCCTCCAGCCAACACCGGCCTTCCGGCTGTGCGGGCGCCGACTTGGAAGCGGATCTCGCCGTGCCAGCTGAGCGTCCCCGGCTGATCCACGGGCACAGGATACCCTGTGAGTCCCGCCAAACTGCAAAATCAGGAACACATTAGCGGTTGCTACGGTTTTGGGCCACTGAGGTTTAAAGTGATCTCAGACTTGCAGCACAAAGTAACCGAAAGAAGCCTTAGTCATTTAGTCTTTCCTAAAACAAGCATTCGCTGAGCGATTCCCTGGAAAGACAGGTATGTAGGTATTAGGGTTTCGAATTCCGTGATCCAGTCCTTTCTCTGGCAGACCAGTGATCTGGGTGTGGGTGAAGGGCAGAGACAGAGCTAATGCGGTGACAACTGAATTTGTAAACCAAATGTCCGTCTGCCTTCACGAGCCCCTTACTCCAGCATGCTTTACGAAGAGGGTGCCTGGATTCCCATTCCGGAAACCCGGGGGTCTCAGGCCACCCCGGTTGTCTCCAGGACCCTTGGGCACGTCATGCTGAGGCACGATCAGGTGTCAGTTCTCACACCTCACACCCCTCTGGCCCCATAGGGGGTCTGAGTGTAGGACAAAGCCTCTGGGTAAGTGAAGTGCTGAACAATCTCTAAAGATAACTTTTCCCCAGCTGGGCCTGAGCCCCCCCTTCCCCTTCCTTCACCCCCACCCCCCACCCCCAGGCTAACTGCTGTCCCATGGGAACGACTCCCGAATGCACACAGCCGGGCGCACGCTCACCCGTAAGCTATTGTGAGTGACCACAATGGCCGTCTCCACTTCTGGGCTCCCCACGAGACAGTCTTCCTGCCCTGGTGCTGCCCACGACAGCAGGTGACACCCCACCCTGATGGTCAGCCTGGGCGGCCTCAGCCTCTCACCGCCCGTCCGGCAGTCTCTCAACAGGTCCTGCGGATTCTCCCCCCGGAGCCACTCTGCAACCACCCCCGTCCGCGTCCCCGGCCTCCGCTCTCGCCCACACGCACGCAGCGCGGCACCGTGGGACCCGGCGTCCCTGCCATCTGCACCCCCTGCAGCAGCCAGAGACGTTTTTATTTCTGAACATAAATCAGACCACGGAACCCACACGGTGGGAACATCCCAGCAGCCTCCTCTGTCGGTAGTCTAATATCCACACCTTTCTTTACGGTCCACGGGCCACATGACGTGGCCAGCCTTTCCAGTCAAGCCTGCCACGTCCCTTCTCACTCGCCCTCAGCCATTGTCTTCACCGTGTCCTTTAAGGATCGCTGTCCCTTCACCGTGTGTCTGTTTGACATGTCGGGGCTCAAAGGCGAATGTTGGTCCTCATGGAACTTGTACCCTCATGGGTCCCAGGTTGGGCTCACTCTCCCTCATCCACCCTGACTCGGAAAAGAGAACAAATGTTTATATGCTCGGTCATTGTGATTTGATAACATTAGAATCCCGCCGTCAAATTATCTCACTATGATGGGACGGACTGTACCCACAGCCTCCTGCCCCCCTCCCCCAGAACACCTGCACTGCAGAGGGGCCGCAGGGCAAATGATGAAAGAAAGGTGGTCCGCGGCCAGAAATGGGCGTTGGGGTCCGGCTGGTTGTGAGCGTGGGGGCAGGACGTGTGCCTTGCAGGGAATCCCTGCCTCACACCTGGTGCAGGGACAGAGAGAGCCTGTGCCTCTTAGGCCACATCGCTCAACATTTGTGTGAGCCTCGGTTTCCCCATGATAGTATAGGAACAACACCGCCTTCCTCAGTGTGTGTGTGTGTGTGTGTGTGCGCGCGCACACGTACATGACACAGGAGTGAGAGAAGCATCGTGACTGTCAATAACTCACAGCCGTGTTTCAAAACATATGCTGCTCCCTGCTCCTCTTGGAAGTGTCGGGCCGAGGGCACGGGGTCTCATCCGGAGAACACAGGTCGGGGAACCAGAACGCGCCGAGTCGGGTGGAACCCAGTTATGCTCTCGTTTATGAGCGAGACGCAAACGCGGGTAAAGCCTATCGCCAATCAGCGGGCTGCTTTTCCCCGACTTTATGCGGGCTCCTCCCTAACACGGGAGCCTCCTTTATTTGGGGCTCGGCGGGCTGTACTTGAGGCCTCTTTTACTTTTCTTACCAATAAAGGGTTTTGGGCCCAGCAGCCTGCCCGTGACATTGCGCTCCTAAATTCGCATGACAGCCATGAAACGCTCCCATAATCAGTGACACGGGATGATTTTCCGCTCCTGACAAGCCCTCGTATTGAGTATGATAACAGTCACTCTGTCTTCATCCACCGCTGGAGTATAATATCCATCCATTTGATGATCCGGCCAGCGAAGCCCAGCACCTCCGTATCAATCTTCATAGAGTGCCGCCTGATGTCTAACAAAGAGCCTGAAATGAGATCATTCAATCACTTTCTGCCGGCCCGGCCGCTCTCCTGGAGGAGCTGCGGCCAGTGCCACGTTCCCACCTTTACCCAGTGAGGGCTGGACGCTAATTGCAATAGAAATTCCTAAATGCCGCCAGAATGGAGCTAACTCACACAAACCACATATAGGAACAAAGGAGAAGCAGATTTCTTAGCCCTCGCTGGTTATAGATATAAAAATCATGATGGTGTGAGCGGGGGGCCGGGGGGGGGGGGTTGCTTCCATTTGGCAACGTTCTGCCTGTGTGCTTTGCTGGGGACTCGTAGGCCGGTCCTGGAAATGGATGTTTACTGTCACACAGCGTTTTTCGGAAACGTTTAAATAGGGAATCCATTTTTGTGTGGGACGAGCAGCTAGCCTCGTTCCCCTGAGTATCTTCTTGCGTTTTCCCTACATTTAAAAATAAAAACTCCTTGGAAACCTAAAACAGAGCAAGGAGAAATACATCTTCTCTAAAATATGCAGTGGTGATACGGGAGAGGCAGATCGCGTCAGCCGTGTTACTTACGTATTTAAATAATCGTAACGGTGGGAAGAGAAAGGAGACCTTCAGCGTCTGCTCCTTCTGTCCGTTCTTATCATGAAAAGTTTTAGATGCTGTGAGTTTCTCTGTAACCAAAGAAAATGAAGACACAAGTGATGCCTGCTGCCCCCTCGCATCCCTCCCCCCATGGAACTCGGGGGACGTCGCTGTGCTCAGAAAAGTGGAGACGCGATTCAGGACCACGGTGGGCACAACTGTAATGGCAGACTCTGAGGTAGGGTCTACATAGATGTTTCAAAACTGAAATCTTTTCAGCTTTTAGAATGAACCGAAAAAGCTTCAATGTCTTGTGAATGCAGTAGCTTCCGGGTTTTAAGACCTAAAAGAATGGCACGTCTCCATCAGCCTATGAGTAGAACATCCCATTGACTTCCGGCGCCCTTGACTGAGGTTACTCCGTATCGCACCTGTGAAAGCTCGTTGCCATTTTCATGCGTACATGATGTCTCCACCTTTTGAGAGGAAGGGCATATTATTACAGCCACTCTTCTGAATTACTCCGGGAATCACTCACGAGGACACGGGATATGAAGAGAGTTTGTCATTTCAGGTGATGGTTTGTCCCTGCTGGCCAGGTGCCAAGGAACATGTTAATTATTTCCCTTAATACCAAACCTTTATGCTTTAAATACAGTCTCTCAGAAACCCAGGAAACAGATGTGCAGCTGTATAATACACATGGAGAGCCCAATCTGATATTATTTAGGTGGGCCGGTGGGGATTCCAGGCTGTCAGTTGTGCATAATAGGGCTTTTTTGCACATCTGTAGCTTAGGATCTGACCCCTATTTGGCTTTTTATGCATTTGTTTTTCTCCTACTTGTAAGCAGCACAGGAAAACAGTGTTCCAAATTGTTTCTTCCTGATTTAACTTGGGTGTAGTTTCTATACACACACACACAGACACACACACACACACACAGACACACACACACAGTTCTTGGTGCAATATTAGAAAGACACGGAGTGATAATTAAAACACACAGAGTTCGTACTGTGTGCGTATAAATGAAATGTGAGAAAATGCAGGGATCCTTTTCCTGTTTCCAAGAAAAATTTGGTTTCTCGATGATCTTAGAACCAACCAATGGGCGTATCAAACCATTCAGTTCTGTAAAGGTAAGAGACAATGGGATTCATAAAGCATTACTGGTTTCCATAAAGGTACGTGAGCAAAATTCGTACCTGTCCTCATGTACGCCATTCCCTCAGGTCCGTGGGCAGTGAGTCTCCGAAAATCTAACGGTCAGTTTTGCAATGTCACCAATTTTTTTCAATCATACAAATGCCACCAATTCAATTAAGCTCGCAGGGTCCCTCCGCCGGGTTGTCCTGGATAAGAGCATGCGGCCGAGCCGGCGCTGTCCCTGTGAGATATGGTTCAATCAACAGCCAAAGTTTTACTTGTCAGTTTTGATATATCCGATAATAGCTGTGGGTTGTTTTGCAATGTCCAATGTTCTGTGAAGATGGGCTTTTCATATTCTTTATTGTTTTTTACTGACAAAATGTTGCCTGGACTTTTGCAGTTTTGTGAAATGAAACAACACTGAAAACAATATATAATTTAATCCTCATACGCCTAAGCGGACTTCCCCAACCTTGTGGCGAGTTTCGGTCGGGATATAATGAGTTCCTGTTCATTGATCTGTCATAAGCAGGCTTGGTGATTGAACATGACCCCACAACCAAAACACTACAACTCATTCGGGTCCCCTCGGCCCCATGCGAATCCATACGTGACATCGGGGGGCAGCGTAGCGATCCATAATTATATTTCACTGCCTCTCGGAGTCGGGGCTGACAGAAAGAGAATAAAAATGGGTCTTTCCAAAATGCGCAAAGGCTGCCGTGGCTTTTACTTATGTGCTGGCGCTGTGCATTTATACTGCAGGTGACTCGTTTCTTCCCTGGGGACCGAGTCGGATCCGCTTCCGTTCTTTTCTTTGTGTCTCTTCTGTTTTGTGCAGAGACACAGTCACACAAAAACTGGCACAGAGGTCAGCAAATCCCGGTACTTGTAGACTCAGCCCTTGCCGTTCCCTGCCCAGGGATTTGCACACAGGCGTGCACACAGGTAGACGGACACACGCGTGCAGACGCACATACACACGGGCATGTGTGCACACGGACACGCTGAGACAGACACACTGACGTGCACACACAGACACACACACTCACACGTGCACAGTCGCGCACGCGCTCGGGGGAGGCGGAGTGAGTGCTGATGTGCGCACACCTGCGCGTAGGTCCCTAACTGGGCTCACTGCCACTACCTGCGTGCGTCGTCTACGGTCCCATCTCGCGGTAAATGACACGGCTGCACCACGGTGACAATCATTTAAGACATAAGGTGTCTCCAACGCACTTGCCCGACTCTGATCAATGGCTGCACGGTTTCCTCCTGTGCACGGTCGTACGCGCGGCATCGCTGATGTTTCCGTCGGCCGTTTCCGCGCAGCAGCTAACAGGTGCGAATTGGTGTTTGTGAGCGTCAACGCCCCGCTGTGCTTCCTTCATTTTAGAGCAGGGTCCGCCTCTGAGCCTCCTCGCCTCTGTGTACATCGAGTGTTTTGCGACACAAAGGATGCTTCTCCTGAAGCGGGTTATGTACAGATAGGCCCACAGATTGTGAAATAGGAAGGCACGTGATTCCTCAAAGTGAGAAAACTCTTCTTGGACACCCCGCTCCCTTTTTCGTGGGGGGAATAAACCATAACAAATAGAAGTAGTTTATGAAGACGCTGTCTCTGTCTTGTCACGGGAAAGGCCGCTGACCGCGCGAGGCCAGACCGCATCCTGGGTGCGAACGCGGTAGCCCCCGTTCGCACTGGCCCCTGGGCTGGATTCCCGCATCCCGGAGGAAGGAGTGGAGCTCAGAGGGGTGAGGACCTGGGCTCCGGTCTGCCGGGTCACCAAGCTCACCTCCGCGGCTCTAGAACAGCACCGTGGACTCTCCCCGCCTTCTCTGAGACCAAGTAGACCCTAACTCATGCGTTTTGCCCCTGGAATCACCACCTGCCCCGCCGTGGGCTCTGAGGCCACGATGCCGGGACATCATTTCGGGATCTGTGGCACGTGGAAACCGTGCTTGACATTTATCTTCTAGTTTCACGCTGTATGTTCATTAGAATCCGATGAGTAACAGTGTGGTTGGATGTATTTGTTGTCCTGGGGGCCAGGCGTGGGGGCGGGAGGTCTGGGGACCCTGCAGTAGGAGAGATGGTTGTTCAAGCACGAGAACAGAACACGAGCAATGAGAAAAGATAATGAGACCAAAAGGTGCTAAGTGCTAATGTTCACCTTAAGTGATTTCTCGCAAAACACGCGTGAGGGAAGTATACGAAGGTTGTGTACCTGTGCTGGTCCGTTTCCCAGAGCAGCGGCGAATCAATCATAGCACGTTCGTGCTCTGAGCACACGCGGATGAGGGCTTGTTTGCCCTCCCCCCCCCCCCCCCCCCGTCTCCCAGGAACCAGCGCATCTTCCTTCTTATTTGCATGATGAGGTGGGAGGGAGGGAAGCTCACTCTCCAAGGACACTCTCCTGCAGGGCTGGAGGCCGACTCCCGGGGCAGGGGCTTGGGCTGGCGCGTCGTGGGCGTACCTGTGTCACCTCACCGCACGCACCACAGTCACGGTAGGTGTGCTCCTCCTGGCGGGGACCCAGGTGCCGGCGGCCCGCATTCTTGCTTACCTTGTTCCCCTCCTCCTGCTCCGGAGATCCCCGCACGTCCCCACAGATCCTTGCGGGTCCCCGCAGGTCCCCGCAGACCCCTGTGGATCCCCGCAGATCCCTGCAGATCCCCTCAGATCCTTGCGGATCCCCGCAGATCCCCGCAGACCCCTGGGGATCCCCGCGGACCCAGCAGACCCTGGCACGTGGGACACAGGCATGGGAATCGGGCAGAGCCGCACCCCAGCTGCCAGTCCCCTGTGTCACATGCCCCATTCTCTCTCAGCAGCCCTGCCTCCTGAGAAGCCATCACTTAACAATCTTTTTACTGTTTGCTTTAAACACACGCCTTACGAGCCTCATCCCAGAGTGACCTATCTGTTGCCAACTGGTAAGATAGTAAATGTTAGTTCCCCACTGTGCCCACGTGGCAAACAAGAGCTCCGGGACCAGGAGGAATTGAGTGGCTTCCCAGGGTCACAGAGCCTCTAAATGGTGGCATTAGACTCACACCGAGGCCGCTGGCTCCAAAGCGCTGTGTTGAAAATCATCCCCCCTCGGAAGGAGATGTCATTTGCCCCTCAAGTGTCAGAAGCACAGTCCTGTGGGGGCTGAGTCGGGACCAGAGTTCCCAGAGGCAGACGGCAGTGCCCGCCGAGAGCCTCTCTGGTGCCCGAGACTGACGTCTGTGAGGCGGGACGAGGGGAGCTCAGAGCCGTGGGGAAGGAGGCTGAATCCCCGGCGGGAGGGGTAAGCGTCCACGGACGTCTCCGCCCCGATTGCAGGGGAGAGGGGCTGGTTTCTCAGAATGCAGCGGGCACACAGGGTGTCTAAGCCAATCTTCATGCCACTTGATCTTGCCTAGGTTTTCTGGAATGATTTCGGAGGCCTGAGGGGAGGCCCGGCGATGGCGTGGAGTGGAACAGACAACACTCCAGCATGACTTGGGCGAGTGACAGGGGAGGGAAGGACGGCGTGAGAAATATGTCGGGTGGGGGACGTGGCCATGCGGAAGGGCGGCGGGTGTGGAAGCAGAAACAAGGCAGGTGCCTCTGAGGTCAGGACGTGGGGGTGGGAGTCAATACCAGCACAGCTGTCACCAGTGACATGTGAGTTCGAGCCCCGCATCAGGGTCTGTGCTGACAGCTCCGAGCCTGGAGCCTGCTTGGGATTCTCTGTGTGTGCGTCTCTCTCTCTGCCCCTCCCTGCTCGTTCTCTCTCTGTCTCTGTCTCTGTCTCTGTCTCTGTCTCTCTCAAAAATAAAAGAAAAAGAAGAAAACACACTGGAAGAAATCATGGCTAAACATTTCCAAACTCTACATACTCAGAACATTCAGAAAACCTGAAGAGCCCTATATTAGTTAAAGAAATTACGTTTTTAACTTGAACATTTGTAAAGAATGATCGAAGTCTACCACACTTCACTAATGGATCTGTCAAATATTTGAGGAGGAAATTACGACCATGCAAACTCTATAGAAAGCTGCATTAGGGGCACACTTTCCACTTCACTTTCTGAGCAAGCATTTACCCCAGGACAGACTAAGACAGGGCAAGAAAAGCTAGAGATAAATAAATCCAACGAACCGATGCAACTATTCAGTGAGCTCTGGGAAACCAACTCTCAGATTATATAAAACATAACATATGACAAAGTGGGGTTTGTCACAGGAGTGTATGATTGTTTTAACACTGACAATCAGATAATGTAATTTACCATATTAACAGAATAAAGGAGAAAAACCATATGGTTGTCTCAGTAGATGCAGAAAAAGCATCTGATAAAAATTCAACGTGCCTTCCTCATAAAAAGTCACACTGATGTAGGGATAGAAAACAACAGCCTTAACCTGACAAAGGACATCTATGAAAAACCTATAAAGTAGCATCATATTTAATGGTTAAGACTGAATGCTTACCCTCGACATCAGGAACCATGAAAATCTCCGTTTCCACTGTTTCCATTCAGCCCTGCACTGAAGCTTCTAGATAATGCAATAAAGCAAAAATAAATACAATAAAATATACTGTTAAATTAAAAAAAATAAATCTGTCTCTGCATAGAAATGATCATTTAGGAAGAAATTTCTAAGGAAGCTACAAACAGCAACAACAACAATAAACGGAACAAGTAAGCCAGTTTAGTGAGATTGCCGAATACAAGGTCAATATACAAAAGTCAATCATATCTATACACCAGCAACAAAAATTTGGGGATTAGAATTAAAAAAATTGTCTGTAACATAAAATACATACATTTCTCAGAGATGATCTTACACATTATGTTCAGGACATGTACACTGAAAACTATAAAACAACGTGAGCCCTAAGCAAATACAGAGTGATACTAGGTCACGAAGAATTGCGAATTCTCTCCCAATTGATCTGGAGATCCCATGGAATTTCCTCCCAAATCTCCCATACATTTTTGTAGAAACTGACGTGTCAACTCTAACGTTTACATGGAAATGCAAAGAATAGCTAAAACCATCTTGAAACGAAAGAAAAAGTTTGACCACCTCTATTACACAACTTCAAGACTTAAGGCAAAGCTATAATGATCAGAACATTGAAGTACCAGTCTAGGAATGAACACACATGTTGATAGGACATATAGAGTCCAGAAGTAGGCCCACACATAACCGATCAGTTGGTTTGTCCAAAAAGTTGCTAAGGAAGGCAATAGGAAAGTGATCATCTTTTCACATATGGTGCTGCTTCCTCAGATGAAGACAAAAATAACCTTGAATGTTACCTCATAGCACGAGATCTCGAGAATTAAATCAAAATCAATCAAGCATTTAAACCTAAAATTTTTGACTATAGAACATCATAGAAGAAAATGCCGGAGACAACCTTTGAATCTTCAAGCAGGCAGAAGTTTCTACATAGAACATAAAAGAAAACCTCAATAAATTGGACCCAACACTTAAAAACATCTGTTCTGTGAGAGATACTCTTAAGAAAATAAAAGTACAAGCCACACCTTCTGAGAAATATTTTAAAAACATACATCTGAGGGACGCCTGGGTGGCTCAGTCGGTTAAGCGTCCGACTTCAGCTCAGGTCATGATCTCGCGGTTTGTGAGTTTGAGCCCCGCTTCGGGCTCTGTGCTGACAGCTCGGAGCCTGGAGCCTGCTTCGGATTCTGTGTTTCCCTCTCTCTCGGCCCCTCCCCCACTCATGCTCGGTCTCTCTCCTTGAAAAATAAATAAAAACATTACAAAAAAATAAAAACATATATCTGACAAATGCCTTGTGTCCAGAATACTTACAGAGCTCCTTCAACTCAAAATATTTTTATCAAAGATTCACATAAGTATCAGAGGGTGTAGAATGGGAGTTTGATCTGCTCGTGGACTTGGGGTATGGCTCCTATGTCCTTCATAGTTGAGCTGACGTTTGAAGGAAGACTGTCCGGGGGAAGTAGATGTGCACTGGTCCCAGAAACGAAGGATACCGGACGGCAAGGCCCCAGGGTGGGACAGGTTGGAGAGGCTGTCAAGGCCGAGCCATGAGGGCTGCAGACCCCTAAGACCTGGGTCGGTGGCCTTGATCGATATACGCGGATTCCACGGTTTTCACACACAGCAGAAGTTAGTAGCTTGGGGACGTGCCGCGAGCTGATGTGTGGTGTAGAAAGAACAGTGTTGTTTCTACCTGCCAAGAGCTAATGTCAAGGATAGGGACAGAGCAAGTGTGAGGACCTGTATTAGAGATGATTCCTTGGCCTGGAAGGGAACAGTTTATACCGGAGTGGACCCAGCAGAGGCGAAGGTGAGTAGAATTGAGGAGAGAGGAGGTCACAGCCTTGACACCCGCACACATGTCCACGTGTCTGTTGAGCTTAGAGAGTCAGGTGTAGGGTTTGGGGACTGGGGAGGTAGGGGGCACTGGTGTTTGCTTGGATGGGGGTTGAAATCGTACGGTCACCTGGAGACGGTGGACAAGAGTGGACACGCTGATGGTGGCAGAGCACAAGAACTGAGCGTAGGGAAGAGAAACACAAACCTGTGAACAAGAACAGAAGGGCATGATTAGGAAGCTAAGAGGGGCCCTGGACAGGTTTGAGATGGCAGCTGAGAGACGAGAGTGTTCCAGACGGAGGGCAGCCACCGAAATGACAACAGAAACACGCCCTTGGATTTTGCCACATGGAGGGTCTTCCTGGCCACATAAGAATTGCTTCAGGGGCACTGGGGTGGCTCAGTGGGTTGGGCGTCCAACTCTTGATTTTGACTCGGGCTGTGATCCCAGGGTCATGGCGCTGAGCCCCACGTCGGGCTCCATGCTGAGCATGGAACCTGCTTGGGATTCTCTCGCTCTCCCTTTGCCCCCCACCCCCAATAATACAGAAAAGGAATTGCTTCAGTGGTGTGTCAGTTCCCCAAATTTGGTCCAGCGATGCCTGGGGGTCCCAGAGACCTGCCAGGGTCCATCATTCTACCAAGACACTGCTGCGCTAATTAGCAGCGTGCACGCTAATTTAAAACCTTCAGATCCCTAGATTGTCTGTTTTCTTAAACCTCCTTTTAGCTATCATTTCTTTCATTATTTGTGAGAATGAGTAGTTCTCAGATATTTTACTTATTATTTTTGCTTTATCTTTAAATTTATTAATTTTAAATGTTTTTACTTATTATTTTTTGTCATATTTGTAACAAATATATTCTTTAGTTTCTTATCCTTTTTTGGCCTATAAAGGCATTATAATTCTTTTAGTGGATTAATGATTACAAATCCTTAAAAAAGTAGAGGATAGTTTGGGTCTATTTAAAAAAATAATTGCAGATGTACTTGTATTTTCTATGAAACTTTGGAACTTCTGGCCAAATAGATAATTTATCGGAACAAATTACTACCATGCTAGAAACGTACTTTGGATTGATCAAAGTTGTTCTGAGGAAATACCGCAAACTCACGAGGAGTTTCAAGGATCCTATTACCCACCAAAGACCCAAAGGAAAGTGGGTCATTGACTGGTAGTGCGAGGTGTGTCCACAGCAGCAACACGTACAATATCTTCAGCGTCCAGGGGTCCACGAACTGGACGAAGATGTGGCTGTCGATGCGCTTGTACGATTATGTCTCATCTATGAAAAATTATGCATTAATTTTCCCTCATAGGAATGAGGACAGGAGGGGAAAATGAGGACTCGAACTTGGGTGATTTTCCGGGGAGCGGAAATATAGTCATTTTCCCCCTAACTGCATTACTGATATTCCAAATGTAATATAATCTAAAATCAAACAAAACTCAAAAACACATAAAAGATGTTAAAACCAAAAGTAAAACGGTTATGGAAAAGATTTTTTTACTATTAATGAAAGTCAGTTTGGTAAGCGACCGTTGACATTTTTGAGTCGTGTTTATCAGAGTGACAGGGGCGACCCCGTCGTTAAATCTGCACGTGGTTCCTGTAACAGAATCCGCTGCCCCGCTGAGCCCGGCTCATTTCATCCTTCTTGGATCAACACCGTATAGTTCATACCACACACACACACACACACACACACACACACTGAATTATGGGAACACCCCTACTTTCAAGGAGCTTACTACTTGGAGGCGCGAGGCTGTAGGGAACAAATGCGCCCATAATAAAAGTATTCATCCACATCTCCCACAATAGCAACAGTTTCTAATTAGACCTTTTAAACATACAGTCAATGCAACCAGGATGTGAAATGTGTTCAACTTAATGTTACAATTAGAACATTGGCATTTGCATTTACTGACTTTTTTGTGCTTAAATTTGTAATCTTAACTTTGCTTTAACAAGTTTTTATGTTTAATCTCTGCTCCATTTTTTGAAATAAGAGAAAGAAACAGACAGTGCTTAATAGTGTTTGCATTTAAACAGCCTGTGTGAAGTTCCCACCTCATTGAGTTGACTACCTCGGGAAAGGGGAAATTCACACTTTCCTTGCTCTTGCCTTTGTACAGCTGGAGAGAGTTTTCTGCCAGGCTACCTCTGCAGCAGCAGATTGGATTTTGTGCTGTTGTCTGAAGATTTGCTGCCGATAGAACAGGGAGACTACATTTCTAGAAAGTTCTGGATTTGAGAGAAAGGGACAAGAATGCAAACATCGGAGAAGAACTATTAAAACAGTATTTCTTCCCGCAATTGAAACATATTCCTGGTAATTGTAAAGAATTTGCTTAAATATCGAGCCACTGGCAGGGGCAGAGTTGGATCAGAGCCACTCGAGGTACCATTAGGGTTTCAGCAACAGCGTTTGACCGACCAGACGGGTGGACGAAGTCGGGCCGACTCCACCCCAGGCTGCTCTGTTCTCTGTAGGTATTTCAGCTTCTTAGCCTAGGAATGCGCAGTGACCTTGACCCCAGGTGGGGGCAGTGGCGGGGGCTGCTGATCAAACCTGCTCTCTGGGAGCGGGGACTCCCTTGTCAGGGGGAGGCTCCTCCTTTCCTGTCACACTCCCTGTCCTCATGTCTTCTCCAGATCACCCCGCCTTGTCCCTGGCCTTCCAGAGCCTAGGGGAAGAGGGGCAGAGCCTACCCCAGTTCTGACACTGCCCCTCTGGGTCCAGCACTGGCCACACTCAGGCTCCCCCTGACCTGATCGCCCCCCCCCCCCCCGCCCGGGGGACAGAGCTGTGAGCCCCAGCCTCCACTGGCCGACCCCAGGACGCAGAGACAGGAGGGGACTTGAACGGAGGAGGGAAGACGTGGGAGCAGACCGAAGTGGGACTGTGCTTGGTACAGCAGAGCACCAGTAGGCTGGGCCGGGTTCTCAGAAATGGCCGTCAGCTTCTGAACGTGTGGAACTGAACCAGCTGGGTCTGCCAGGACCCAGTGGCTGGGGAGGATGGCCCTGGCTCTCACACCGCCTGGGGGGCCCTAGCCTCGAGTCCCCCACTACCGTGGGCTTCCTTCCACTGCCACCCTGTCCACACTTTACTGAAGGTGGTGTCTGTGATGGTTTTCACTCTGTGCTGCTTTGGGAGACCTGGGTCCAGTCCTCTGTGATCACTGGGAAGACCGGCCTTGACCCCACTGGCCAGACCCCACCTGTCTCTCTGTGCCTCACTGAGGGCTGGGCTCGGGGGAGCTGTGGGTCCAGGGCACCCACAGCCCTCACGGCTGCTCCTTCCCTAGAAGGAGGTGCTGCAGAGACACGGTAGGCGGCGAGGAGCTTCGTAACCTACAGCCTGTCACTGTTCTGTGCCCCTGGTGCCATGAGTATACAGAAGCCATCGTTGCCGGCCACGTGTCCCTGGAGGAAGAGCTGTGTGCACGCTGGGACTCACTTCTTCCTACGAGATGGAGCGGGGCAGGGCTGGGGCTTGAACCAACACATCTGTGCCCCGCCCATGGCCCCGTATGCTTCAGACCTTTCTGCGCATTGACGCACCGAGAGGACACAGCTCCATTTACGCAACAGTGGTGTTCTCTAGGACAGGAGCTGTTGCCTGTGAAGGATTTTCCTAATTAAGAAAAAGTAGATTTTTGAGAGGAGTAGAGGTGTGGGGTTTTAGGATTCCTTACTGCAGGGGAAATGTGAATATTCCGGTTAGACTTGAAAGTCCAAGTTCAGTTAAAGCATCATATATGTACATACATGTATATGTGGATATATATACAGTCACCCGATCATGTTTATATTTTTTGGCGCCTTAGTTTTTTAATATGCAATTTCTGTGCATAGTTATAATGTCAACGCTGTGCGTAACATAAAATTCAGTATTATCATTATTATTATTATTTACACAGAGAGAAAGAGACAGAGACCATGCATGCATGCACAAGTGAACGGGGAGGGGCAGAGAGAGAGGGAGAGAGAACCCCAAGCAGGCTCCACACTGTCAGCACAGAGCCTGACGTGAGGCTTGATCTCACGAACTGTGAGATCATGACCGGAATTGAAATCGAGAGTCAGATGCTTAACCGGCTGAGCCCCCCAGGTGTGCCTGGAACCACGTATTAAAATATCGTTAATCATATATTGATGTTCCCCGTGACTTTTATATGTTTTACATTAAGCTTGAAAAACTGACTTGTAAGTGTTTTAGACTTTGTGAATAACACAGAAAATTTAGAAATCCAACCTAAGGGGCTATATTTAGGATCTAAGTGTCCAGCTGGGCTGAGCCCAGCTTCGGTGCGGGTAGAACAGTCGTGCTGAGTTACTCCTCTGCCGTTGAACAGCCAGGTATGCTCCCCTTGGATCTTCTCAAATGGGAACTTTGTGCATATTTTCTCCTTTGATGCCTTGAATATTTCACAGGTGAGAGAAAAGGCAGCGGGAAGTAAATGCATGGTACTTCAGGGGAAGCGGGGACACTGGACCGGACCTCGTCCTCGTCCCCACAGGCCACCATTATGGAAAGGGGATCGGACATGGTTTCTCCCCAGTGTGGAAACTGAGGCCACACAATATTAAGGAACTTGCACATTAACACATTTAAATCACAGTTATATTATTCCATTACACTTTTGAATTATTTTTGCATACTGTTAATATATATCTCACGAAAAAATCCACCTTTATTGTTAAAAATGTTGATGGGGGTGGGGGAGAGGGGCAAGTGCGTGATGGGTGGGGGGGGAGGGCGCTTGTTGGGATGAGCACTGGGTGTTGTGTGGAAACCAATTTGACAATAAATTATATTTAAAAAATGTATTTTTCCTGGGCTTCTGTTTCAGTTAGGAACATGTCCAAACAGCCCCAGACCATCTTTCACGGAAATGGGGACACAGGCAGGATGTAGCCAGGCGGCTGTGGGTCACCAGGCAGGCTCTGCCTGGACGGGACAGGCTCCCACCTCGGGAGGGTAAGAGAAGAAGGCGCCACCAAGAAGCGTCTGGTGGCCGAGGCCAGGCTGGGCCGGAGCTTGGCCACGGAGGAGGGTGTCGTCCACCCCGGCGACAGGAACTCGGCAGGTAACCGATGGGTTTGAAGACAGGTGTTTGTGAGGGCTTGGGGCGAGACTTGGTCGTATCTCATCAGAAGAGCTTCGGAAATGTTGATCCAGATTTAAACGGATTGGCCCCAAATTCTGATACTCATTTCATTCATGTTTTGTTTTTTTTTTAATCGACTCAATACAGATTCTGAGACAGAAATCCTGTGAAATCAGCAATCAGAAGGTGAATCACTGTCGGAGAGCTCGCCCCAACTGTGGACGTCCCGCGTGCAGGCCTCCACTCGTCACGTGAGGTCCTGGCCTCTCCTCTCTGCTGAAAGTTCCTGTGGCAAGGTCGCCGTAGGAAAATGTTAAAATCTGATTTATTCGTTTTCTTCTGGGATCCTCAGTTGGTACTTAATGTGAACTAATGTGAGTGGCATGTGAAGACACCTTACCCAGTGTGGCAGATCTCCAGTTAAATTATCCGTGGTATTGGGAACTCGCAGGTCGTTGACTATCCCAATTTAATTTGGGCAGTACAGGACATTCCTAATAATTAATACTGTAATAACACTTAATGATCTGCACTCATGCAATCTGAAATCCAGCTAATGGTGCAGTTTTTAGTGATTGCACAAACAGCAAGTTTTAAATGTGTCAAATGCTGCTATTTCAGCATCCTGGTGGCATTCAGGAGACCCTGCCCGTGGGCTCTCGCTGACCCCGACCCGGAACCTAGACATGGATGTGACAAGTGCGGGGCGGGGTCTCCAGGGAGGGGCTGCCTGTCTGGCATTGGATCCAAGCGGGAGAGCCGGAGAGAGCGCCTCACTCCTCCCTGATGAAAGGTACATTCAAAGGCTGTGGTGAAAGTCACCAGAGAGAGAGCAAAGAAATTGGAAACAAGGAACAAGCTTGTAAAGACTCTCCCACAGGCTTCATTAGAAAGGGATTAATATTTTGGAGGCCTGCCCAGCAGATAGCCACGTATTCAATAACCTTCCTCTCTGCCGATCTCCCTCTTCTACTTGGCGCAATGAGCCCGTTCTGGAAGTTCTCGTACAGACGCGGACTCTCAGACCTTTTCTGGAAACTCCCCTTTGAGATCCAACCTCCAAGACTTCGTATTTCGTTGAGGGCTGGGGTGCTCTTTTCTTTTTTTAATGGGGAAGACTTTAAACTGAATACCATCATTATTTCCGTGGGAACAGAAACTGGTAGAATCGAGGCTCTAAAAACCCAGTTAACTCCCTGCGACGGGGACTTCTGCTCACTGACGGTCGTCAGCAGAGCTGACGCCAGGGAGCAGGAGGGGTGCCCAGACCAGGCCTTTCTGGCTCGCAGTCGCCAAGCGAAGCCAGTCCACGCTGACGCAGGCTGCACCTGACAGGGCAAATTCGAACTCTTCCGGAAGGCTCCGTCCCTCCGTCAGAGGCCCCTTTGTCCTGAGGCCTGCACATCGGTCTGCATCAGAGGCACGGTCTCATTACCAACGAGAATGAAATTAACTGTTTAAAAAAAGTAACGTTAAAGGTGCTTCAGTACCCACGAGCCCGGAAATCCAGCACGAGGGCCGGACGTAACCCCGAGGCCCAGTCTGAAACCCGCGGCCTTCAGTTAGTCAGACCTCGCATCCATCGTGCTAGCCACCTGCAGACGGCTTTCCAAAGCACAACAAAAAAGCCAGCTAACTGAAGCCACACGGCCCTACTGTGGGTCAACGAGATCAGCCCACTTTACAGGCGGTTAAACCAAGTCATAGGAGCTATAGCTAGGCGCTGGTGCAGCCTGCGGGTGTAGTCATGTCCCCAGTGTGGTCCTGCCCACTCACCACCTGGGGACAGAGAGCGTCGCAGCCACACCAACGATGGCAGGCCCCCTCCCAGAGGACACTGAGAAGGACCAGGCACTTGGACTTCTGCCTTCTGAGCATCCCACGCGGCCTGGTTTATGGAGGCGACAAACACACATTCGCGCAGGTGCGCGGACGTCTTGTGGAGTGGAGGACAGCGGGACTTCCTGCTTCATCAAAGCTGGGGCAGGGGCCGCCCGCTTGAGCCCACGTTGCTCGCAAGGACCAAGCGCGGAGAAGGGTCACTGATGAACTGTGGAGGGGCGTTCTGTCTTTGAAGAGAATCGTGTCTTTCCAAATGCTGGTGTGCACATAACGGAAACAGGATGAAATGGGCCCTAAGTTCAGCCGTCTGTGGTACAGATGTATTAATCGCCTTAGTTCGTGCAACAAGTGTGAGGAACACACTGTGTGGGAGGGCTCCACGCGGTCCTGAGGAACATGGGAAGGCGAGCAGGGGCGGGGCTGGTTTCTTAAGGCCCTGGGAGATTTGTGGGGAGGACATAGATGCCCCACATAACCACATCTCAGGGGCCGAACGTGCCGGGAAGTGTGTGAGGAGATGCCGGGAGACGGGTGGGGGGCCAGCATGATCCTCCGCGAGCCGTGAGCACGTGAGGCCCAAGGAGGGGTTGGACCGAAGGGACAAGGCCCCACCAGGTGCCCAGATACCCTTTGTACCGGCCAGACTTCACGGTCTGGATGGCTGTGGGCTGGCGACGGCCGACTTGAATCAAAGCACAAGCTTACAACCCCTCTGTTCTCTCCCAGAAAAAATAGATTCTATTTGTTCACACTAAGTAACTTTCGTAACTTTCCACTTTTGGCGCTCACTTCTGTTGTGTCGTGGAGAACCCGTGTGGCTCACCCTGACACCTTTCTTGCACTGCCGGCCCATGGCTGGGCATGCGGTGGGCTTCCTGCCGCCCGAGCCCCCAGCTGGCCTTGGAGTCAGACAGGGGACCCGGGCTTTCCCTGCCAGTTCCCAAGGCTCTAAGGGATTTGATCACAAAAGACGGAGGAGTGGCTTCCATTGGGAGATTTTAGTTTTAAATGGAAACCCTAGGCAATTTAAAATGAACTCGAACGTGTTGACCTTGGAACCAAGCCACCGATAGGCTCTTTATGGACAGTTGTTCCCACAGCGATACGTTTTCTAGAAATTCCTGCATTTGCACTCACAACTTTCTCTGGCCAAAACGTTCTAGCCACACGAGGGGAGGAGGGCCCACCTACATCCGGTCCGGGTCACTGTTGTAACCACTACGCCATCGGCAGTGGCACGGGCAGCTTCACTCTCACGGCGCAAGTATTCCTGAAGGTTCCATCTCAGCTCCTCCAGAGTCACGGTGTGAGGTGCGAAGAGGGCTCCTTCTCGCTCCTGTCCCGTAGAGAGCCAGTCTCCAACTACAGCAACCGTCCATGAGCTGCATTTGCACGAGTATGTCTCTTGCCTCAGCTTGCCAAGAACGGAGCTACGTGGTGGTTCCCGTAAGGAGTAGAAGAACGTCGGACATCACAGCTCAGTGTTGACTGTCCTAGAACATCTGCATTGCTGAGTGGGGGGTTGGTTCACCTGAATCATGACCAGACGTTCTGGCATCACACAGAACTCAGACATAGTTGAGACTTCAAAGGGATCATTATATAAAGCAGGTCCTGGCTTTTGGTTCATTTTGAGTAAAAACAAAATCAAGGTACAAAAAACATGCTTCTATGCAATGAGAACATATATTTATGCTTAGGAACTTAGAGGACAATACATTTATAGCATTTCAAAATATGAGTAGATACCATTTCTGTTTTGCTCTTAAAAATACAAATACAGTATTTGAAATGATTGTACTCATAAATCTCAGATTTAGGCCTCTGAAAAAATGTTACTTTGCTTTAAAAAAAACATAATAGGGGAGCCTGGGTGGCTCAGTCGGTTAAGCCTCTGACTTTGGCTCAGGTCACGATCTCTCTGGGTTTGTGAGTTCGAGCCCCGCGTCGGGCTCTGTGCTGACAGCTCAGAGCCTGGAGCCTGCTTCAGATTCTGTGTCTCCCTGTCTCTCGGCCCCTCCCTCCCCGACTCACACTCTGTCTCTCTCTGTCTCTCAACAATAAATAAAAACGTTAAAAAAATAAAAAAAAAACATAATATCTTTAAATCCCAGAAAACTAAAAGAAATCATAATGCATTTCTCTCAGAGGTATAATAGATGATACTTTAAATTTAAAAATTGCAAATATGTATTCTAACCAACTAAATATCGATGCTTTATACAATTCCTGACATTCAGAAGTATGTTGATTAACATTAAAATTTCTGTAATTTATTAATACATTTAAAAGTCTTCTCTTTACAGCAGGTGTGTGCAAACTGATGCTTCCACACCTGCTACGCTCACGTTAGAATCATCGCGCTCAGATAGCTGTATTAAAAACATTAGTTCAAGCTATTCTAGTTAGGCTCTTTTATTCCTCTTCTTGGCAACGATCTATCCACGTTTTTCTTAGACTAGAGCATCAAATGCTCAGTAAGTGTAAAATTTGAGGTCTGATATCAAAAGAACAAGTCTCATCAGAAACAACACGGTCAGGACGGATTCTTTTTTATTTTTAGTATTTTTCCCTCTCTAAAAAAATCTCTTTGTGTCTTACCTCTTCCCAACATGCATTTGAGATTCTGAATACTGAAGGAAAGTATTTTCATCAATAAGTAAATATAAATGGAAAATAAGAATCCTTTCAAGGCCAATAAAGCCACCGTACTAGCCAGTTGGCTGGTCAGTATGGCTTCTAAAGATAAACAATATTTACTTCTAGGGAACACATTATTGATGCAGGCATGAATTTACTTGAGTATTATTTGGATTAAAAGGTACTACTTGTCAAGCTACTGATTTTGTGTGTGTTGATAAGATGTTTCCATTTTGCCTTTTTGTTTCTGTTGAGATAGAGAGCATGAGTTGGGAAGGGGCAGAGAGAGAGAGCGAGAGCGAGAGCGAGAGAATCCCAAATAAGCTCTGCACTGTCCACCCCACTCTGCCCGATGCGGGGCTCGAACTCATGAACCGTGAGATCATGACCTGAGCCAGAGTCCCACGCTTAGCCTGCTGACCCACCAGGCGCCCCGGGCCATTTTGTCTTCACGTGAAAAGAAAATGTTTCAAATGCTAAAGTTAATTTCTTTGGGTGAAATCTAAAGTTAATTTCTTTGGGTGAAATCTTTGTCCTCGTGCACGAAGGTACAAGAAACGTCCAACTTTCCCATTAGGATCCACTTAGAAACGGCTGCCTTCATGCGAGTTTATTTTCGAGCAACATTTTATGAATTTTTAACACCGTTCAGTCTTGGGTGAATCGCCCCGCCCATTTGAGCGACAGTACACAAGAACCGTCGCTTTCAGGACGGGCAGACTTTGTGCGGCTTCAGAATACACTACGTACCTCTTTCCTCCAAAGGACTTCAGTTCGCATAGAGCCCCTTTTCTCTTGTCTCCAGCTCTCTTCCAAGGCTGTGTCAGAAAATGAAGAATTCTAGCTAAAACTGAAACTTGGAAGTGTCAGCTTCTGTAAATGAGACTTGCAAACGAGCACTGTCACAGCCCCTTTGCAGCCAAGACTAACCGCGCTGCTGTTCTTCCTCCCCAGGGTTCATCTGCTCAAAATCATGTCTCGACAACAAGTGAGAGGTTCATGATATAAATATAAAGAACGTACATGTAGTCCAGGGAAGTGTACAGAGTTGCTGATGTCGACTGACCCTTTAGATCATGAACCTGCCTTTTCTTTCCACCCAGACGTCTTGGCCCCCATTCTTCACAAACTATTTGTTATTGACCAAAAGATACAAACATTCCACGTGAGGGTTTGGGTACATGCTCAATGTGGAATGTGTGTAAACACGTATTAGAGGCATAACTTAGCTGGGAAAGGCAGCAGCGAGCCTTACTTGGCCGATGTTAGTTCATTCTGGGCTCAGGCTGAGTCGCTAACTTACTGTGGGTCGGTCTTCGTTGCCTGATACATTTTCGAGCTTTGACACATAGGGTGACAGCCGCACCTGTGAGCAGATTCGTACCTGTGAGTGAACAGGTGTGTGCTAACCCTTCACCCTGACTCCACGAGGCATGTGCAGGTGCACTGGGAGCCCTTCGTGTCCCGAGGGCTGTGCCTGCCTCATGACGGGGCCTGCTCTGCCTCCCCTCCCTCCTGGGCCTCCCTGCCTCACCTGTAGACAGGAACAGCATGGGTGCAATGCTGAGCTCTACAGGAGACGATGTGCCCTGCATTTGACGGTCACTTGATCAACGTCCACAGCTCCCAGGTGTCCAGTGACCAGTCATGTCGCCAACCTGCAGCTGGGCGGTACACAGCCTTCAGGGATGTCCTCCTCTGCCCAGGCACCCTGTGGGGTTACACCCCATGCGGAAGATTGGGGGCGCGTACTTCCTGGGCTCGGGTGTTTGAGACAACGGAAACCTTGCTCCTCTTTCCCAGTGGCTGGGGAGCCCACTCATAACTTCAGATCCTGCTTCCATTGCATAGGAGAAGTTGTAAATATCCCCAAAGAATGCTAGATTAGAAAGTGACATGTGTCTGGGCTCCTGCTTTCACCTCTAGAAGCACTTGGCCTGCGAAAGGTACTTCTCGTATCCCTGGTTCTCGGACTGCCACTGGCCTCGGATGATTAGTCCAGACCCTTATTAACCCAGCCGCTTTTACTGGTGAGGAAACAGAGGTCCTCACAGGCCACGGGTTCTGCCACTTAGCACCAGAGCAAAGACCAGAATCCGAGTTCCTTGACTTACAACAGGGTTTGTAACTGAGTTACGGCAGATTTTCCGGCACTAAGCTCCAGCACCCTAGGCGCCGAGGGATTACTGTCTTCACACTTCTCTTCAAAAGGCCACTCTGGTGTTTCCGCGTCTTTCCATAACAGATACTGCTGTGTTTCACCTTGTAGCTTCGGTCTAACACCATAACCGGAATATTTCTTGGGACGACTCTGCCACCGTGTGTAGACATAAGACAGTTTCTCTTTGCATGTGTGTCCTGGGCAATACTCGGTTGGAACGATCTCACACAACCCACTGGATGAATTCCCGTCACACAAGCAGAAGGGGTTCGGTGGTGATCCCAAGGTGGTTTGGACCAACGGCAAGAGCTGGGCTGCCAGTAACGTTCGGTCGAGGCCAGCTTGTCTGTCTTCACGGCCCGCTAGCCGCTTATTTTCACGTGGCGTGAGATCTTTGCCTGTGAGTCATCTTCCCGTGGAACTGGGCAACTTTCGAAAGTGGTATTCCCGTCAGTTCTGCTCTGCGGGCTTCCTGAGACTCTAATGGATTTAAGGTGTGTTACTGTATTCCGGGTTTTCCACAACAATCAGCGAGTGGCTCGGCCACACCGGGCCGCTCAGAGCCTCGACAGGCACGGATTTAGCTTTGTGGGCTCAGGTCATTTTTCATAACCCTGTTTCCCTGTCAGCGTGTCATAGCCAATAAAGAGCTGCTAGATCCGCACACAGACATAAATCTTTTCTCGGCCTGGGCTCACCGCGATTTAATGCCACTTTGCTCGGCCACCGTGCTCCCGAGCTTAACACACCTTCTGCTGGAAGAAACGCATACTTATTATTATTATGGAGGAGTATGTGAGATTTCCCCCATCACAGGCTGACGGGCTGCCCGGCACACTGTCATTTATCATTGTACACTAGATCTGTCAACTAGAGAAACAATTTCAATAAAAAATTTCTGCATGAAATTACTTCGCCGGAGAGCAGACTGTTGTGCCTTTTGTGCGTGCGTTCTGTGTCTCTGTGCTGTTTTTGTCTTTTCCTCCTCCTCCTTCTTTTTTTTTAATTTTGGCTGTGAAAGGTACTTAATGTACCAAAAACAATTTGTACAGACATTATTTTACCAATTGAAAGTGTGTACGCCTTGCTGAGGTCCCCCTTATCTAACTGTTGCTAATATATTTTCACGCTGTGCTCTTACGGCTTCATTTTACAGTTGAGGAGATCACCCACTCCATGCTGTGCTGGAAATGGGACCCTCGTCACTCGGGTCCACAGAGTGCAGTTAACATGCGAAGAACAGGCAGCAGAAAGTTGGAGCATTAACGCATCTTCATTGCCGTTATACTTCTTGCCGCAAACTTGGCTCGTTTGGTCGTTGCTGTCTCTGGAAAGCAAGGCGCAGCGACCGGGAGCAGCGAGAGTACCGGGTGCACCGGAGAGGGCAGGACACCGGGGCGGACCGCGGCAGGCAGGCAGGCCTCCTGAGCGGGGGCGTCCGGAGACCAGCGTCACGTAGGTACCGGGGTCCCCACGTCGCCATCGCGTCTGCTCTGCAGACAAGGCGGAGATCATCCCTGTGGCTCACGGATAAGCCCTAATTGTCCTTACACGTGTTTGCTTTCTCGTGTGAGCCCAGGGACCAGGGGAGACCTCGAGGCCCATGGTCAGTAGAACCAGCTGGGGCAATAATTGCTGTGAAATTACGTTCTGGACAGCTGCAAGGGAAAGACCAGCTGCGAAGGCCCTTGTTTTCCACCCTGTCAGGTTTTTACCCAGCTATGGATTTGTTGTCATCGGCTCCTGATGATTTTGCTGACACCGCTATCAGAAAATGAATTTTTCACTCCCCACTTGGTTGACTCCGTTCCTAGGGTGTAACTCTGTCAAAAAAAAATGCCACCCTCCAGCCCGCTCACTGGCTCGCTGGTGATTCGCGGACCTGCCGCCAGCGCCCTGCTGGGCCTCCCCCCCTCCCCCGTCCCGGTCCCGGCCACGCACGGTCTCTCACACACACCACCTGCACTTCTAATTCACTTAAAGGTGAAGACCACCACCTCCGCGTGCATCAGAATTCGTGCAGAGAGCAGAACATTTGGCAGAGAGCAGCCGGGGCTTGATCAGAAGATGGAGTTGGGTATAAATCGTGTCTCTTACGTGCCCTGAGTAGTTTTAACATCTCACCTGTAATATCTGACTCCTCGTGCAAAGCAAACCCAATATTGAGGCCAAGGAGTGAGGCCAAGTTAAAAACAAACCCACAGGAGAATCTAGGAAACTCACGAAACGGTATAGAGTCCCTGGACATTTCCTTTGCTGGATTTATACTTTTCACACAATAACAAAAATCTTCATCTGTAATCACTATGTGAAACGGAGACATGAAAGGAAACTAGTCATCAAGCAGATGTTGTTGAGCAAACAGTACTCGTTGAGTGTTGTGTGCCGGTCCGTGTAGACGGAGGAAGGATGCGCATAAAAAGTCAGAACTGATGGAGGGGGCTCGTAGGCGCTCGGGCAGAAATGGCACAGGCTGCCTTGTGGGGACCACTGCTTCTCCGTTTGCCTGTGACTCTGTTGTATCACATCGTCCCAGCCCCCAGAACCCCTGTGGGGAAGGACTAGGCTCGCCACACTGTGTAGATGAGCGTGGTGGGCTGAATCGCTCCTCAGATCCGTGGCCCAGAGCTTCAAATGTGACCTTATTTGGAAATAGGGTCATTGAAGGTGGAATTAGTTAGGTTAAAATGAGGTCACAGTGGACTAGGGAGGGTCCTAATCCAAGGACTGGTGTCTCTTTAAGAAGAAAAGCCTCGGGGCGCCTGGGTGGCTCAGTCGGTTAAGCGTCTGACTTCGGCTCAGGTCACGATCTCACGGTTCGTGAGTTCGAGCCCCGCGTCGGGCTCTGCGCTGACCGCTCGGAGCCTGGAGCCTGCTTCGGATTCTGTCTCCCTCTCTCTCTGCCCCTCCCCTGCTCACGTTCTGTCTCTCTCTGTCTCAAAAATAAGTAAACATTTAAAAAAAAATGTGAAGAAGAAAAGTCGCAGGGACATGCAGAGAAATGGCCGTGTGAAGACAGACATAGAGACTGCGGGACCACAGCCATAAGCCGAGGCCAGAAGAGGCAGGGGATCCTCCCCCGGGCTGCCCACACCTTGACTGCAGGCTCACGGCTCCAGCCTGGGGGAGGAACATCACTGGCGTGGACCTTCCGTGTGTGCCGCAGGGTTCCGTTGAGAATGCTCAGGAACACCGAGACTGTGCACTTTAGCAAAGGTTCCCACAGACGGGTCACTACAGCAGGTGCTCTCGGGGGTGGAGGCTGGGAAGCCAGCGGGACGGAGGCCCTACCGCCAAGGGGCTGGACGGCCACTGCCAGCAGGTGCCTAGAACAATGTGTCCTGAGCACCAACAGGCCTTGGATCACCTGGACGTGTTGCTAAGCCGCGGGTCTGACTCGGGAAGTCCGGGGTCCGGACCAGATTCCACATTTCTCAACAGTCTTCTGGGTGACGCTCTCATCTTCCCTCCGTGAGCCCCATTTCAAGTGGCAAGAGTTTAGACCCTGCCGTCCCCAAAATTGGGGTCCTGCGTGCAACAGTCTGGTTGGGTACTAATTAGATATCTCATGTGTAAACCTCGTCAAGGGGCCGGTAACTTAAAAATCAGATGAGATAAGAGGAGACGATCCTATAGCTGGTGAAGTGGGCTGTCCTCTCTCCTACATCTCTCTCTCCAGAGCCGCTTACGAGAGTCCAGCATCTCACGGCTGCTGTCACAGAAGACCCCCAAGTGTCAACTGTTCTTCACTAATCCGTCCTTCCTTCAGCAATGTCACAACTTGCTCCTGAACGGACTCTGTGCGGGTCCTCTGCGAGATTCTGATTGAATGATGTATCATGACATGGAAAGTAAGATCAAATGATGTATAAAATAGACAAAGCCTTCGTACTGTGAAGAAATAGAACACGATTTTAAAAATTTAAATCGTGGCAAACACCACGAACTAGAACGTGTCCCCCGAGTGCAGGACAAAAGGTCCCCGTCTAGTCTGGAGGAAGGCACCCTGGAAGAAGGGACATCGGGGTGCTCTCCTGCACATCTTCCCAAGACGAGCTCTTTCTTGTCACATTAGCTCTTCACAGTCTTCTTTGTGACGGCGGGAGCCCAGCCCGCAGCCCACACGGACAGAAGCCACAGCCTGGTCGCCATCCTGGCGGGTCTGGTCTGAGTACACACCGCAGCTCGGGGCTGTGGAGGTGGGTCCGCTTTCCGGTTATCCCTGGGAATGATGCTAACAAGCCTGCGGGCTGTTCGAGCACCGAGCTTCCTGAGAATGATTTTCCCGATGCAGGAGCAGCAGGCGGATTTAAGTCTAAGACAGGAGTCCAAGAACAATGCCGAGTCCAAGCGCAAAATGTCAGCCCTGAGGTTGAGTTGCTGCGCTGACAATCCGGTGGCCGCCCTGAGTCCGACGGGGTAACCGGTCAAATGGCCACGTCCAGCAGTGAGGAGGCTGGCGTCCACCCGTGGGGGTCCCAGAGTCAGAGACAGCTGTTGGCCACGTTGAAGGTGAGTGCTTTTGCCTATTTGTGGAAGCAGCCTAGATCCTGGGTGGAGTCACAGCCCCAGAACCATGGTTTATTTACCCAGCATTTGGCAGGGTGCACAACCAATTTTGTGAAATGAGCAGAGAACGACGAGTCAAAACCCCAGACTAAAACATCTGGGCTTGAAATTGGATCTAGGCGGGAGGATAGGATTTAATAATGAGCCAGCTTTTGTAAGGAAGCTCCTTTACATGTTATTTCTCTGGCCAGAATCGGTCTCAGAATCTAGAAGGTTCAAATCTGTAAACTGGGTCCGTCATATACAACAGAGCTGGGCAGGGAAGGGACAGACTTCGGCTTCTGTCTGCCAGCCCTTTTGTTTCCACGAAACCACTTTTCAAATAACGTCTGCCACTGAGGAGTAATATCGTTAAAGGACTTACACGTTAACGTAAGGACTTTACGTTAAAGGAATATTTAGTAGATTTACAGTTTTTTCATTAAAAATTATGAAAAAAGGGAGGAAGATATAAGAAAGAAGAAAATAAGAATCCTCTAATTCCCAACATGCACAACTACCGTTTACATATTTATATTTATGTATATATTTACCTCCAGTCTTTTCTTGTTTCCTTAAGAAAAAATCACCCTATTGTTTTCTAGAAGTTACGCATGCATAGAGTTACAAATAACTCAGATAAGGCATATAAGTATTAAAAATTAAAGCATATAAGTATAATAAGATGCACAAAATTATAATCAGAGGTAACCGTCGTAACCGTTAGTGAATATTGTTCTAATTGTCTTTATGTTTCTTCATAGGTGTAAACGTGATACTTTTATGAAAATCAAATAATTGTAATGAAAGATAGTATTTAATTTTGCTTCAATTTAAGTAAATGGAATACATATAACGGACATAGTGGAAATTCAACTAAGTGTTTCATTATTACAAGAAAGGATTCCAGGAAATTAAGAAAAACTGTGAAACACAGTTAAAACAAAAGCAAACGTGGTGGCTTTATAAGTGGAGACGTGGGGCGCCTGGGTGGCTCAGTCGGTTGAGCGGCCGACTTCGGCTCAGGTCATGATCTCACGGTCCGTGAGTTCGAGCCCCGCGTTGTGCTCTGTGCTGACCGCTCAGAGCCTGGAGCCTGTTTCGGATTGTGTGTCTCCCTCTCTCTCTGACCCTCCCCCGTTCATGCTCTCTCTCTGTCTCAAAAATAAATAAATGTTAAAAAAAAAAAAAATTATAAGTGGAGACGTAAGTCTCCCTCTACAACCCCCAGCTCACATGTGCACGGTCTACCTTCAGGTGGTTTCCGGGTGCCACATTATGTAACATGGGGTCCCCTCAGGGGAGGCTACATCTGGTTACATTCCATGACACGATGCGGGTTACATCGGCGTCTGGGCCTCCAATCCTGCGTCCCTGGGTTGTTCAGGATTATTTCTTGAGGGAAACTCATTCAGTGTGAATCTCCGTCCTCTTAACAGGCCTTTGCAGCCCTCATTGTTTTAACCGTTGAGTTCAACTTGTTGCTGGAGTCACCCCCCGCCCCCACCTCCCTTCCCGCATATTCTCAGGTTTCTGCTCTTCCCTAGGAGTCCAGCATCCAAGCTCGAGCAGGATTGTGGCCTGGGTATGACTGCTGCTCACTCTTTTCCCAGAACTTGGGACCCCCAGTTCTGACGTTACCTCCCAGCTGACGTTACCACCGGACCCGCGATTCGCTGTTCTCTGGTTGGGGGCTCGCAGAGATCTTTGACTTTCCTTGACCTTCAGTGGGTTAACTAAGGTGTTTCCACTGACTGCAGATTCTGTTTTCATCTTTTCTTAGAACACAGTGTGCCCTCCTAATCCAAAATCTTGTTTTCCTTCGGTTCAGGAAAATAAAAACGTCTTCCACAAATTAAATTAAAAAACATTAAATGTATATATAATTTGTTCTCCAAGAATTCAATGTCCAACAGTTTTTTAAACATTTTTTAAGGTTTATTTATTTTTTTAACATATTTTTAAGTTTATTTATTTATTTTTGAGAGAGAGAGGGAGAATGAGTGGGGAAGAGGCAAAGAAAGAGGGAGTCCCAAGCAGGCTCTGCACCATTATTAGCCCAGAGCCTGATGTGGGGCTCAATCTCATGCACTGTGAGATCATGACCTGAGCTGAAACAAGGAGCTGGAGGCTTAACTGACTGAACCACACAGGTGCCCTGAATGTCGAACAGTTTTAAGTACGGCTTACAGAAAAGAGCAGATCCTGGCCCTGGTTACACCCGTGCCTGGTTACCGCTATCAAGAGTGGAGGTTGAAAGACAGTCCTGTGGATCAAGTATGACCACTGCGACCCTCTGTAGAGGAACACAGCTGTGACCATTCTTTTTTGTATCAGCGGTGGCTGCTTTCATGTTCTAATGCCAGAGGTGATTATTTGCACAAAGTCTGAAGTACGTAAGGTGTTTGTCTTCACAGAAAACGTTTGCCTACCTCTGATCTGGGGGAAATCACTTCCAAATATAGTAGCTGTTCTGTGGGGTGTTTGCCTCTTTATATTTAGCTGATATTCCTACACTGGTGTGTGTTCTCAGTTTAGATATTATCAATTGACATCTTACAAAGGAAGAAAATCTAGTTCTCTTAAACCTCTCCATAAACACAAGAGAAAATACTTCTTCTCTTCACCCACCTTTTAAATAACTTTTATTTAAAAGTTAATATAAATATCACAACGTGTTTTTGTGTTTGCTCACTGCTGAGCTACCTGGTACTCTTTCTTTTGGGACAAATGTCTTACATTCCTGGAATTAATGATTGTCTTTTTGTTAGCTTAGTTTTCTATGTACTTGACAATAGTTCAGCCCTAACATTCCAGCCCAGACCATGTATTTTCTCAACAGGGTCAAATCGATGGTATTTTATCATTAACAAAAAAACACTTAAAGACGTGGGAGTGGGATTTTTTCTTCAGAAGACCTCTGACCTCTTGCACTTGGACTATCACTCCTCAGGCCTGCTGCACTGCTGACCTCCAAATTCTGGAACCTTCTGGCATGATTTTGTTGAACATTCTCTTTGCCCCTCTGCTGGTTAAGAACACTACTTCCCGGCTGTAATGTCCCCTTCTTTTGTCGTCTGCTCCAAATGTGCATAGGAGGTAAGCTTCCTGAGCCCTTATGCTATGCTCACCTGAGCTGGGTATAAAATTCTGAGCTGTAAGCCTTTTTGTTTCTGAGAATTCTGTAGGTTTTCTCCACATTCTTTTAGCAACTGCTGTTCCTCTGGAGAAATTTGATGCCCTTCTAACACCTCGTCTTTCTTCTCTGGAAGTTTTCGGGATTCTCTCATGACCCCGGGGTGATGACATTTTGTGATGACGTTCCTGGACGTGAACCATTTACAATTCATTCCTGGGACTTCTGTGTCCACAGGACCCTTCAGTTCATGGAAGTTTCCTAACTCTATTTATTTGCTATTTGCTAATTTCCATTATTTATTCGTTCATGCTCTCTTGACTTTAAAAATTACAACTCTTGCACATTAAAGAAATACACTTTGGCTTTTATTGTATGCTTTTTCAGATGTTGGGTAGGAGGTTGGGTGATGACACAGGTGTGGGTGCATGTGGTCTTGGGGCATCACGGGCTCCCCAAAGCTGGGAGTGCTCAAATAGCATTGCAAACTGCCCACATTCAGAGGTTCTGCCTGGCTTGGCCCAGGGTGAGTCCCCACAGCAGCACGGCTGGGGATTTTCTCCACTCCTGCCGCTCTTCCGGGTCCTAGGCCCTGCCTTCCTGCTGGAGTCCTGTTTTCAGTCCGTCTGCTGGGCATGTTCAAAATACAAATAGGACCAGAAGAATGAAAGACATGCACGAGGGAAAGATGGGCCCAAGGGAAGCAGTCCCATGGAGGAAATGAGTCTTTTCTAATTACTATAAAAATATTCGATCTAGAGCAAATAGGTTCCTTAAAAAGTCAAGATGAGCGCAGATACATTCTGTGTTGTTTTATTTTCCAAAGACATTTTTATTTCTATTTTCCTAGCCTCTTAAACTTCCAAGAAACTGTGGAATGACATTCATCCTAAATAAAAACAGAGCTGAATGAAACTAGGTCACAAGTTTTCAGTGAAGCCAGCGTTTTAATTATGTTGTTTTAGTTCAATTACACTGCTCTTTTTCTTTCAGTAATAAATGAATTAAGTGTCATTTCTTTTTCCTTTTTGTTGTTAAATGTATCTGTATTCAGAGAGATAGAAAATGAAATGAAGGAGAAAGGGAGGGAGACGTACCTGTTCTGGAGCACAGACCCTTGTATTATCTTTGTTGTGTCCTTGGCTGGTTGTACGGAGGGGTGGGTTCCTGCTGGTTACATCACCATGCCCAGAGTATGTTACTTGGTAATGTTTGGTTAATTTAGGAGGAAAGCTCTAATTTTGTCCCTTCGGCCTCTATCTTCAGCTCTGACTTGCTAAAAATATACATTGAAACTTATTTTGAAATCAACAAAATGAATGGTTCTTTAGTCAGTGCTGTATATGATTGGTTGTTCTACCTGGAAACATCTCCAAATATTATCATATAAATATAATATGCTAAGAAGTAAAATGAAAGCATTACCAAAATGTTTGACTCTGGGGAGTTAGGAGTACACAATTCCTATCCAAAGATTCACCCAAGAGGTGGTGTTCCCACTGGATCTAAATGAACAAGCGAGTGTGCGGGGGTGGGAGAAACAGCCCCCGGAAGCGTGGGTCCACACCTGGTGCATTGCCCCGAAACAGGAGCAGGGCTCATGAAAATTAAAATGAAACAAGATTAGGAGAGGTTTTGTCCCTAACTACTTACTGAGGAATAAGTCACACGGTATACAGTTCATGCGTTTGGTTTTCACAATTTAGTTTTATGGACAGAGCCATGCAAACATACACCTTGTCACATGGGTTCCCTCACTTGGCACTGTTATTTTGACATTCATCTGTAGGGCCCATGTATGAATGGTGCACTTATTTCCATGGCTGAGCTGTCTTCCAGGATAAAGCTGTGCCGTTGTTTGTTCCTTCGGTCCCCTGCTGACGTGTGCAGTTTGGAGCCACCGGCATTAATGTGCAGCTCTCTCATGGCTGCGTGTTCCCCTTCCTCCAGGCAGACACCTAAGACTGGAATGTATGATGTATGGTCAATAAATGTCAAACTTACAAGAAAATGCCAACCTTTATTTTTCTACATTTTAATATACTTTATCTGTTAGAAAAATTTTGGGTTTACAGAAAACCTGAACGGAAACTACAGAGGATTCTCATATACTCCCTCCCCTCCCCCATGGTTTTCTGTGTTACCAACATCATGAATTGTTGCGTATTTGTTATAATCGATGAACCAACATAGATAAATTATTATTTCCTAAAACCCATAGTTTAAATTGGAGTTGGCTTTTTGGGTGGGATATTTTATGGGTTTTGACAAATGTGTGGCACATACCCAGCACTACAGTGTTACAAAGAATGGTTTCAAGTGGTTTCAATGCCCTAAAAGTTCCCTGTCCTTCCCCTATTTGTCTCCCTAACCCTTAAACCCGTTACAACATGGGTCTTTTTACCGTCTCTGCAGTCTTGCCTTTTCCAGAGTGTCATATGGTGAAGTCACACAGGACATCGCCTCTTCAGGTTGGCTTCTCAGCCCCGTGTGTATACTTTCCTCCGTGTCTCCTCCTGGCCGGCCAGGTCCTTTCTCTCAGCGCTGAGTGACGTTCTAATGTCTGATGTGCCACCCATCCTTCATCCATTCGATGCCGAAGGACTTCCCAGCTCTTCTGTGACCTCTTCCCAGCGGCACGTGGGGGTTCCAATCACTCCATATCTTCCCCCAAACTGAGCATGGTTGAGGGTTTCAATTTCAAACGTTCTGATATAATAGCGTCTCCCTGAGAATTTAACGTGCACTAACCACTTTGAATAACGTCTTATTGCTCGTTTGCCCTTCATGTATCTTCTTTGGTAAAGTGTGCGCTCAACCATTGTGCCCATTACTGAAGTAGGTTGTTTTCCTTCTTATCATTGAGTTGTAACACTTCCTCATACGTTCTACATACGAGTTCTTTGTCAGATACAGGTTATGCAGACGTAGTTCCAAGTCTGAGTTTGGCCTCTTAGTTTTTATAACTGTGTCTTTTGAAATGAAATAGTTAAAACATTTTAAGAAGTCTATTGTATCACTTTTGAATTCCATACTTGGTGATTTTTGTGTTGCTAAGAATGCTCTTTAAAAACTCAAAGTTGCTAAAGTTATCCCCTATATTTTCTTAGAGGAGTGCTATATATTAGCGCATACTTAAGGCGCATACTCCATGTCGAGTGAAACGTCGCAGATGTCTGGGCGTGAGCTCAGGTCTGTCCGTGATGCACACACGTGTCCACTTGCCGCAGCACCATTGGGTGTGAAGCTTATTATCTCTATTGACTTGCTTTGCCACCGTTGTCAATGACCAATTGACCGTACGTGCGTTGGTTCATTTCTACTCTGAAATCACCCAAATATCTCTCAAAATGAACATGGAATGAACTTTTCCAGAAGTACAGAAGCTGAACTAATTTATCACCAGCTGGCCAGCACAACCAGAAATGTCGAACACGGTCTGCGAACAGAAGTACGGTGTCATGAGGTGGAACAGATCTACATCTAAAGATGCCCAGAACGCCCGAAATCGCGTAGATGTGGTAAATACAGACGAGTTTCCCGTATGTCTTTACAAATCTCCTTTAGAGTAAATAGACTGTTTAAAGCTATAAATAAAAATATATCACGGAGTTTATAACATACATAGAAGTAAATGTATGATAATTGTAGCACAGAAGCCGAGAGAGAGAGAGAGAGAGACAGAGACAGAGACAAAGACAGAGACAGAGACAGAGAGTAATACCACCTTATGGTATATGTAATGTGTTGGAAAATATACTATAAATCCCGAAACAACCACTAAAAAAGAGGCATAGCAAATAGCCAGTACAAGAAATAACACAAAATTATACAAAATGCACAATAAATTCATACGGAAGCAAGAACAACAAGGAGAAGGAAACGAACAAACAAAAACTTTCAGGTGGAGGGCACTGTGCTGGGTACATGACTTCCTAGGTGCAGATCTTCCATGAGAGGCAGAGGAAGTGTATAGAGATGCTAGAAAAAGTGATCAGAAAGTTCAAGAAAGAGCCAGAAAATTAAGTTCCTCCAGAACCTGATTCTTTCCAGGGTTCCCACTGAAAATACAGTGGCAGATACAGTGAAGTCTCAGTTCCGTAGAATATGTAAATAATTTTTATATTCTTAGGTAAAGATAGCTTTATATCTGATATGCTTCGCAGCATATGAGTGTCAGAGAGTCTATAAACTTTCTGAAATTATACACAAATTTTTGCATAGTTGGCCAAAAATGCAGTTTTCCAGGTTTGAGGCTTGAGATTGTTATCATATTCTTAGAAGGGCCCTTGGCCCAGGGATGTTAAGCCCCCGCCTCCTATGTCTTACGTGTGTATTTCCCCAGCTGAGCACACAGATTCTGGGCCAACGAGTTAACCCATGATTCTGAATATGCCACCGTTCACGGTGATGATTTCTAACCCCTCCTTTCTCGGTGTGGATTTATGTATCATTTTCCTTCTAAACCACACGAATAATTTAAACATGAAAAAACAACCATTAAAAATCTGTTTCTTCAGGGCTTGAAACTTCACTCTTACCCTCAAATATTGAGTCACGTCTGCTGGGCTATTATCAGTGTAAGTACAGATACTGCCTGGTGCCCGCAGACATCCATGGTGCTTTGTTAGCCTGAAAAACATACTGTGAGCGACATTTAAGGGATAAGGGAGCGTTCCGTGCAGTGGAAAGCGAGTATTTAATATGAACAATCTCTGTGTCATTACCCTACATCTGCACTGTGATCATCTGTGTCACAAGCCTTCTCTGAAATTATCTTTTGGATGATTTTATATAAAAGACAGTTTCTGATAAATCTGGTTCAACAATTACTGTGCAGCATAAGTTGTGATTAGAGGAGTTGAATTGGAAGTAATGAAGGTTTAAAAATAGAAAACAGATGTAATATTTTAAATGACATTTTCTGGGTACTGTATTTATATCCCTCTTTCAGTAATTAGCAAAATGTTTTCAGTTTTTTAAAACAGCTTATTACTGTGAACACAATAAACCCATATGTGTAAAAAACAAATAAAAAATAGTGCGAAACAGATGATGACATACTTTGGGTTGTGCAGATAAGGAGAAATAATAAAACAAATAGATGGCCACAAAAATACAGGGCCCCAAATGTAAATAATTCAAATGGAGGTAACCAATACTCAGGCGATTCTGCGGATCTGTTATTGAGTGGGGCAGAAACGATGTATGTAATGGAGAGGGAGACTGTAAGTCATTAAACGAATTTTGTTGGGGAATTTGAAAAATCCTGCGGTTAAAGATGAAACCAATCCCACCACATTCGTGTCTGTGTTGGCGTTCTTTAAAGAGACCAGGATGACCGGCTGGAGGTTCAGAGTTTGCAAAGACAGTTGGTTTGGAACCATCCAGAGCCATTGAAAGGAGAAGTCTCTGTCCTTGTCCCTTGGTGTCCCTGAGTGGTGCCTCTGGTGCCTGTAAGAACAGAAGACTCTCCGTGTGTCATATGAGGTTAGTTATTTTCTGGAACTTTCCACCGAATAATTTTCAGAGCAAAGGTATTGGTGTTTTTAAAAATTAAGTGGCAATGTGTTTTAAGGAAATGTCAACTTTGGTTTTGGTTTTGGTTTAATCTGAATTTTGGTTTCGGCAAGTGAGGTTTTACTTCAAGGTGATTATGGCCCTAAAATCAAATGAAATGTAATCGCCTTCTTACTGACGCAGGAGAAGGAAGCGCATGTGACCAGACAGGAGTTGTAACCTTTACTAGAGGTGATGCTGTCAGCGGGGCCGAGAGCCAGGCAGGCCCTGGGGCCGGCGGGGACGGGGACAGGGAGAGGGCTGGGAGCAGAAGGGAGCACGATGACAGAGCACACGGACAAAGGGACGTATTCTTAATACAAACGGACTTTTTAAAAATAAGAGAAAGTGCAGATCGCTTCATTGGAACACGTTGGGGGTAAAACGCTCGTTTACAAAGGCCACCTACCGTCACTTTCAGGTGCAACGTCTGAGCTACAGTGATGTTGCCTTCGGGGCTGTGCCTGTTCCAGGGGTCCCCAGCCGGTCACGGCCTGAACTGCACTTCGGAACAGTGGGTCGTCTTATCTCAGTCCACAGGAGTGGCACCGGGAACCAGTAAGAGACCTGAGCTCGCAGGAGCCCCAGCTGGGGTCTCAGGTGCACGGAGACCCAGGGGGCGGGGGGCTCAGGGCGCCCGTCCTCACGGGGCACAGCTGTGGTGGACGACACGGGGCAGGTCCCTCACCTGACTTCCTGTGGCCTGGGCCCCAGGGGGAGCAGAGAAGCGTGCCCTGGGCCGTCACCTTGCCTGTTGGGGGGGGTGGGGGTGCTGCTCTTCCTGAGCAACCTGCCGGCACTGGGTCATGGCACTTTTTATCCCCATGTCCCAGGCCCGTGCTCTGGGCCGGGGCACCGTGGAGCACAGTCCTGTATGCTGGTCATGAGCCAGGCGTCAGGGGCAGACTCATGACAGGTGCTCCCACTGAGTCTCTGCTCCGGGGGTGGGGGGGGGCAGCGACGGAAGTCCACTCTCCACGGAAAATCACTGTTCCGTGATGGACGGACACCAACAACTTACTGGGGAGGACGGAGCCGATGGCCTTCAGAGAGGACAGACGGACCCGGGGTGGGGGGGCTCCCTGTAGAACGTGCCCTCTGCCTCTCGCCTGAGCTGGGCTGCTGGCTCCCTCACATGCCTATACACCAGCCTGCAGGCCAGGACGCGTGATTTATTCTTCTCTTTGCCCTGGAGACCGCGGAGCAGTTTTGGTTGCCCATAAATGTCATTGAACAGATGACAGATGAAGTTAGTAGTGTTGGCCCCGGCATTTTCTGGTAAGAGCTCCCATAGGTTCTCTTGTGCCTGCGGGAGTGTCGAGGCTCAGAAGAGGGGGGGCTGCCAATGATGGTGACCATGGGACACCTGAAAACACAGTGCCCACCTGGGCCAGCACAAGGTCAGAATCACACATGAACAGGGAGGGCCCACCCCTAGTTGGGGTGGGGAGTAAGGCATGTCTAGAAATGAAGGATATAATATTTTAGGGCCAAATAGTTAAATTATCAGAAGGTGTTTGTTTTTCTCTCAAAACTTATCTTTATTTAAAATCAAGTCAGGGCTCGTACTTTTGCTGCACTGATTTTTGGTCCTGACGTTAGCGATCATCCCTCTGCTAAGGGAATAACTACAGGGCTGGTTGCTCTTCACAAACCAATGGGCCCTGGAGCGGGAAGGCTCTGTCCCGACCGCGCTCAGCCCCGGGCTGCGGGTGATTAGTGCCCTGCGTCTCCCTGGGGTCTGCTCACAGCCGGCTGGCTTCCTCCTGTGGGTCCTCCTGTCAACAGAGGAGACATCGAGCTGCCCCATAACTGGGCTTAGCGCAGTCAACTCGTCGACAGGTGCTTGTTTGAAAAAGAAAGCATTTGTCCCACATCACGAGGGCATATGTACTCGGTGCTAATTTTATTGCGACTTTATTTCATAACACTTTCAAGCTGATCCGATTGGCTCACGATAATTTACACTGGTTTCAAATTTAACTTTTTGTTTCAAATATGACTTATTTCACACAAATTTAACTCTTACGAGTTCAGTTTTTGAAACAAATGGAATTAATCCAGCATCGTGGCACTGTCTCAGGTGGGGAGGACACCTCTGTACTTCTCCGCATGTTGAATAGGAAGATTGACTGCGGACAAGGAGGGACCTTGCGTTCATGAAACTACGCGATTCTTTGGAAGAATTAAAACTCTTGAATGTGTTTCGTGTAGTTCTAGTCAACAGACAGTTTGGCTTAACGACCCGCTTTATATTTTTCCTCCACACCCTAGAAGTCCGACGTCACTGGATCCTCTGATTAAGAGGAAAGCAGTGATGACGAGCCATGTGCTAGAATCACAAGACAGGTTCAGTCCTCCTATCCGGTTCTGTTCAAGTCTCAGGTAATCTGATAATCTGATCCATCTGGCATCCCCCGCAGGGGCCACGTGGGGTACAGTTCAGGTGTTTGGCTCATGAGGAAATTACTTGAAAACGATAGTCTGGAATCCGACCAACACCAAATCATCGGCATCCGGCGCTGGCACCACGACACGGGTGGGCTCGAAGTGGGATGGCATCTTCTCACTACGGTGATCCGTGGGGAAGAAAGACATTGACCAGTTATGACGTCTCTTCTGAAAGAAAGGCCGTTTGCAAACGTAAAGACGGGATCTAAGTGAAACATAGCAAGACAGCAAGGTGGGAACACACACTTGGAACAGCTCTTCAGTCCAGGGCCGGGCTTGATTTCGTCCACCGCACGGCCACGTGCTAACGCGAGGTCCAGGTGCCAGACCGGCGGGTGGACGTGTGAGCACGTGGGGGCCGTGCATTTTCCTAACGAGCCACAGCTGGGAATCGAGCTGCAGAATCTGAGGCAGATTCATAGCTGAAGAGTTCTCGATGGAATGCCTGCAGGTAAATCTGCACCTCGTCAGCTGAATTGGTATTTGCCACGTTGGAAGGAGAGCAAAACTCCTTCCATCAGGTCGAGAAACTTAACGGAAGACCGCGGGGGAGGGGAAGGGGAAAAACAGTTTCAAACAGAGAGGGAGGGAGGCAAGCCATCGGAGACTCTTAAATACAGAGAACAAACTGAGGGTGGATAGGGGAGGGCGGGAAGAGAGGGGAAAATGGGTGACGGGCACTGAGGAGGGCACCTGTTGGGATGAGCACTGGGTGTCGTATGGGAGCGATGAATTGTGGGAATCTATTCCCGAAACCAAGAGTACACTGTATAAACTGTATGTTAGCTAATTTGACAATAAATCATTTATATATATATATATATATAAATTTATATATATATAATATATATGTAATGTATAATATATATATATATAAATGATTTATTGTCAAATCATTTTGACAATATATATGGAAGGACCATATATATATAAATTATATATATATATTTATTGACAATAAATCATTTATATATATAAACTTATATATATAATATATATGTAATGTATACTATATATATATAAATGATTTATTGTCAAAAAAAAAATATATATATATATATAATTTATATATATATGGTCCTTCCATTAAAATCCAACAAAAGCACAAAAACACTAGTTGGGGTGGGAAAAATTCCAGATCCTCCCCTGTGGTATAAATCAGGAGAACAAAGACACAGGCTGGTTTCAACCCAGGAACCTCTGAATCACAATTGCATTTTGCGAATGAGTCACGTGAGCACTGCCGGTGCAGGTGAACAGGTGTGTCTGGGGAGGGCAGCGACTCGCACGAGGTCCTGTTGTTCACACACGGGAAACGTTGGCGCACGTTGGGTCACAAGCATCGTTTCCCTTCTCGAAGTTGGAAGTGTGGTAGCAGACTGGCTGGGGCTCGGCAAACGCTCGTGGAAAGTCAGCCCCGTGGTCCACAGCGGATGAAGAGGTCAGGTGACAGCCTTATGCTCCGAAGTTTAGCCGTTACCTTTTCAGGCAGATTTCACGCGCGAGGCATTGGCAGACTTCTCCCCGAACCACCGGATATTTTCAAACGTAAGGCGTTCCACATCTCAGAAAGTAATGTCTACGAAGCCTTTCCTTTGGTTCAGATACACCTTGGGAGCACCGCGTCCCATGCCGTCTGCTGTCTCCCAGGTCCTCGCTTTCCCCGTGATCCGCACGGATGGGCCACAGACGGCGGGACGTCATTTCTCCTGCATGGCCGGGACGATGGATTGGCGGTCTGCCTTAGTCCGGCTGCGCTGCTGTACCAAGAGCCAAGCGCCGCAGCCCGGGTGACTTACAGACCACACACATGGATGCCTCGTGGTTCCCCAGACTGGGCGTCCAAGATCAAGGCGTCTAGTGAGGGCCTGCCTCCTGGTTCCTAGAGGCCGTGTCCCTCGCTGAGGCTGCTCTCTGCCCCCTCCTCTAGGGGCGCCACCATGAGACCTCCACCCTCATCACCTAAGCACCCCCAAAAGGTCCCACCTCCGCACACTGTCGCGCTGGGGGTTACGGTTTCAACGTATGAATTTGGGGGGACACGACCATTTCATCCATAGCGCTGTCACTAAAATGAATCGTTATTTAGAAAACAACCCTGGTCGGTAGCAAAAGCAACTATGTCTTGAACAGGGTCCGCTGATATGCAGCTTAAACCTGTAGTCTCGTCCTGTAGAACGTGTGAACCGCTGAGCTGGTTTCCAGGTCCCGCCTGCCCCGTCACGGTGGCGGGACGGTGATCTTGGACGACAAGAGAGGGGGTGGTGCTGACACCCGTGGGCCCCAGACCCCTGCCATCTCTGACGTCTGCCGCGGCCTGGCTGCGTGGGGGTGGGGGGATGTGGTCAGCCCACCCGCTGGGGGTGAGCCCACAGGGACGGGGCCACCCGCCAGGCCGGCGACGGTCCAGGTGCAGGCTTCCCCCTGGCCAGTGAGCCGCACGTCCGGGAGGGCTGTGCTGTTCCCCCTGGAGCCGGCATTCTCGAGAAAAGGAGGGACAGGCAGCGTGTGTGGAGACAAACGTAAACCGGTTCACGTTCTGAGGAAGAAAATGGGTCAACTCCGTTTCCTTTGTGCCCTTGCTAAGCCTCATTTGAAGAGGGGGGTTTTCTCGGAGATAACAGTGGGCGTCTAACACTGGGCCAGTTTTAGGTGGACGACACAATGACACGATGAAATGGCTCTTTGTTCCTTCCCACTTTGCCCATGTGTGGCTGCCGGGGGCTGCGCCCCACAACGTGGGCGTGTGGACCTGCCCCTCTTGTGAGCCCTGTGCACGCTCGCGAACCCGTCGTCACGGCGGCCAGGAGCTCACAGCCGTCATCCCCTTGTCACCCCTCCTGTCCCCGTGCCCTCCCCCCACCCCCAGGCACCTTTGTCTTTCACATGCTAACTTTTCATTTTCTAGAAGCTAGTGTGGATGGACTCACACGGCATGTGCTCGCTCTTTGGTCTGTCTTGTTTATTAGTTTTTGTCTGGCTCCTTTCACTCGGTGCAAGTGTTTTTGACGTCTCCATGTCGCTGAGCTTGCCGTCTGTGCGCTTTTCTTGCTGACTGGGGTGGTGTCGTGGGCCTGGGACCGTCATTCAGCCTGTGGCTGGGTTGTCTCATTTCTGGCCGTGACAGGGCTTCTCCACGTGTGCGGGACACGTGTTTCATCTCGGATCAGATCACCAAGGGGGTCGCGGATGGCAGAGAAGCCCAGGAGAAGAGGCTCGTCAGTCATTTCGGAAACAGAACTCACAGCCCCAAGGAGTCACCACCGCATGCTTCCTAAAATGCCTGAGCTTAGGGTGCTGATGACGATGTAGAAGGCACAAGGGAGGACACGGAGACTATGACACTACTAAACTTGAAAAAATGGCTGTGGTAACGGGTCATTCGTAGTCCCCCGCCCCGTTTCGCTGACGGGGACACAGGCCTGAGCCTCACGTGGACGAGGAAACAGCTGAGGCGAGGCCCGAACCGCCAGGCAAAGGGGCAGAGTGCGCGGGTCCTTCTGGGGCAGGTGCGGAGCGTGTGGGAGAACACGAGAGTGAGGTCGCTGATGGAGGCCGCTGCAAAACGACATGTCCCCCTCCCCGCCCCGGCGGCAAAAATTCAAATCAATCCCTTTATAAGTCTTTCTTGACCAAATCTGAGTGGAAACAAGATAAGAGGAAGTGAAATCACAGACGGGAAAGCGGGAGACAAAGCTAACATTTATCGATCCCGAGGAACAAGAAATGTGTCAAGAACTAAGTGGGGTGTGAACATTAATTAGACGCAAGGAAATCTTAAAAGAATAAAATAGTCCTGCTGTAGGCAGGCACCTGCTAGAGGCTCGCAGCCAAGTAAGTGCCGTCTGTGTAGAATCTCACAGAATCCCCGCAACCGCCCCGAGCTGCCGAAGCCGTGGGACTGGCTTCCGTGGGGCACCCGGCCCTCCTCCCTCGTTTCCTCGTCCGCACCAAGGAGGTCACTCACTGCCACCAGCCTCCAAAGGGGACGCAGAATTAGCTAGCTCCAAGGGGCAAACAGGTGTCCTCAGTCCTAATAATGGCACTCAAGGGGAGGATGCTTCTGGAAGGAGGCAGCCCTGGGGGAGGTGCTGAGGAGGTGGCTGGGGGGGAGGGCCGGGGGCCGATTTCACGGGGGCGGGTGGGAGTCTGTCTTCCCATCTGTGCTGCCGTTGTCTGTCTGGTGGACTCTCGGGGGAGAGAATGGAAAAATGAAAGAAAATGGTGCTGGCGATGGCCGACCCAGAGAGTGGAGAGAAATGAGAACTTACATCAGTTGTCAGCACCTGCTGCTCAGTTTGGGGTGTTATGTGTGTGTGTGTGTGTGGGGGGGTAACACAACCTCTTTAAAGCATTAGCTGAGACAAAGCGAGCGATTCTTGGCGGATTTCTAATTTGTTCTCAAACTGAGAGGTCAATTTCCATCTGCACTGGAGAAGAGAGACCCGGGTCCTCCATCAAGGTCTTTGCCCTTTTCGCTTTTCATTCCGTGTCGAAATCAAAAAGGAGGAAGGAGTTTCCCGGCCGGAAGCTGATCAAACACAAAGAGAATCATCTGGAAAGCCCAACCTTAAGTGCAACCTCTTCACGTTCTTGAATATGTGGGAAAAAAACCCAACAAACTGACCGTCAGAGAATCTCCAGTCTTCGCAACATTCACAAAACCCAGACTATCTGGGAAGCACCCAAACCGTCCCCCCAGGAGGCAAGGGTCCCGCAGTTAGACAGCAAACTCGTTTCTTTCCCGGTCTGAACGGCTTTGAGAAGTTCAGGAGAACGTTCCTCTCCGTCTCCTCCGTGCCCGCGATCGCGGTGCGGCCTGAGCGCCCTGGAGGCACAGTAAGTCGAGCTGTGTGGGGCACGTGGGGAGGGGCCCGATCGCCTTTTGTGGAGCCCGGGGACCCATTCTTCTTTCTGACGCTGCCCAGACACAGGACCGACAGCTGGACTCCGTCACTTGGATTAATGGGTTAAAACTTGACATCTTTTTAGTATTTTAGGTTTTATTTCCTTTATCAGCTTGCCTTTCATGCTCACAGTGGTCTTGCTACAATATTCTTTTAAAAGTGCACTTGTCAGGGTCCATTTGCTACCAGCTACCTTGATGGTGACATCGGCCATGCCTGTGGTTTACCTTTTGACCTGATAGAGGCAGCAGCTGGGTCCAGTAATAAATCCCGATTATTAGCGAGGGAGCCAATAGCTCGGGAAGGCAGAAATAAAAGTCGGGCAGGTTTACACTGTGATTCTTGTTATCTGCTCTGACATGAAGAGGCGGTGAGCCTGCCAGGGAGGGTGAGGGCGGCCCACCTGCCCGTCTCTACCCCCCCTTCCTTCCTTCCTCCTGGCCCGTCCCTCCCCCTCTTCCTTCCTCCCCTCCTCCTTTCCTCCTTTGAGGAGCAGCTGTCATCCTCCAGCTACAGTATGATTCCACGGGAGCTCACTTCTCACCCTGCTCCTGCCGCTGTGCTGTGTGATCTGGGCAAATCCCGGGACCTCTCTGTGCGCTGGGCCAAGTTAACGATCCCTAATGCCTCAGAGATAGCATAGAAATTAGGGACAAACATTTATAACGTGACTCACGCTCTTTGCATGAATTTAAGAGACCGTATTGTTCTTCCCTCCCTCCCACCCTCTTTCTCCTTCCTCCCCTTCTTTCTTTCTATCTTCCTTCCTTTCTTTCTTTCTTTCTTTCTCTTTCTGTCTTTCTTTCTCTTTCTTTCTTTCTTTTATTTCTTTCTCCTTCCTCCCTTTCTTTCTTTGTTTCTTTGTTTCTTTCTCTTTCTTTCTTTCTTTCTTTCTCCTTCCTCTCTTTCTTTGTCTTTTTCTTTCTTCCTTTTTCTTTCTTTCTTTCTTTCTTTCTCTTTCTTACTTCTTTCTTTCTTTCTTTCTTTCTCCTTCCTCCCCTTCTTTCTTTCTCTTTCTTTCCCTTTCTTTCTTTCTTTCTTTCTCTTTCTTTCTTTCT
>NW_026057586.1:1543226-1615333 GCF_023721935.1 Panthera uncia
TCTTTCTTTCTTTCTTTCCCTTTCTTTCTTTCTTTCTTTCTCTTTCTCTCTTTCTTTCTTTCTCTTTCTCTCTTTCTTTCTTTCTTTCTTTCTTTCTTTCTTTTTCCTTCTTTCTTCCTTTTTTTGCGAGGCACCACAGGATCCTGAAATGGTTTCAACGACAGAAGCAGAGGCTTCATGTGTCTAGCTCATCAGACAGGTGTGGGGAGAAGAGGTTTGCATGTCAACGGCAGACAGGAATCTTATTTTTGAAATTCTTAGATACCGATGTTCTATGCTACTAGGACATATATAATATTTATATTATATTAATATTTATTTACGGATCTTGAAATTTCACAATTTATGTAAAATTCATAGACCTCTTTTAAATTTCTATTGATAAATGAACAACAGGTGATAAAACATTAAGAAATTCTATCAACGTGTCACATTAGTTTTCCAAAGGGTTCCAGGCTGGCTTGGCTCAATAGGAAAATTCAGTCTGTTCTTTCTGCTTTGCTTGCTTTTCAAGGGTTTCCAAGAAGCCTGTTTTTAAAGGATTTGGAAAAGTCAGGAAGTAACACTGCTTTTGTCAAAGCTTTTTTTCTTTTCCATAGTTCACTTCCTTATCAGCTAAAAGTTTTGTTACCGTATTTATAAAGCTATTTTCATTTTTAGAGACATCATCCTTATAGGACAGCTTACAAAACTAACAATCCAGGCTTTCAAAGGTTTTTAGCATAGGTAGCAGTGGGCGTATGTGGCACTTGGATTGTGGGGGTGAAGCGGCAAAGGACGGGCGCCTTTTAGAGTAATTTCTCCATTTAAGTGATAAAAAAATCCCCAGCACAGGAAAATATTAACGCCGAAAGTACAAACTGGAGTTCTATCTCAAAAGAAGTGCTTGTCACACAATTAGAGTCATTTCCTTTCCTTACTAGAAAGTTAGCTTCTAGACAAAATGAAAGCGAAAAACGAAGCAAACAAACGGCAACAGCAAACCAATGTTATGTCTAGGGTCGCAAATTGTCTTGTTACTTGCCTCTAAATTATTTTTTCCCAGTGCACCTGACACTGTTTCCTAATGCGGAATTCCAGCAAGAGGATTACTTTGTTTCATCAGTGATCACGTCGAGGAGGCTGTTATGAGGCTCTATGTGAATATTAATTTAATAAATCAATAGACGTGTTTGAGCCAATGGAGACTCTCACGGTGATGGTTTATACTCAAACTGAGGGCAGAAACTATCATTTTAAAATGGACGCAGTGGACGCTAATTAAATGAAACATGCAAACAAAAAACGTGTTTTCTTATTAATGTGTGTGACAGAGACATTCTAATTAGAAACTGGTACAATGTGAAATCAATCATCGGTTTTACTTTGTCCGTGTAGAGCGCACAAATGATTTCCATTCCTGTGTAGAAACTAGGAACTCGTGGTTTGTACAAAGGAGTGTGAATATCTCTACACACTGTGTTACTGTGCAGGTGTGTGTTTTTGTGTGTGTTTAAATTGTGTGTGCTTTTTGTGTAAATGCCCAGTTGTTGTTGTGTAACGTATACAGGTGTTTAGGTTTTTTTGTTTCCTTTTGCAAAAGCAAAAATAGCAAAAAACCCAAGGGCTAATGTGCCAGTTATCAGTGGCTGTGCAAGCCTCCCCACAGCACCTCTTCCCTGGAAAAATTCTCACATATTATACACCGTTTGAATTAGCGTAAATCAGTAAACAACACATTGGTGCCAGCCCAATGATAGAGGAGCGTGATGCATACAAAGTAACTTCGCTTAGCAAGGCCAAAAGAACCACAAAGCATCACCAATGTAATTCAGCTCGAAAGTACCCGAGTTCCCAGAAGGCCCTGCAGAAGACAGTTCAGGGGTGATAGAAAAAACTGAGGTCTGTCCTCTGCCACCTGTCTAGTGCACGTGCGTGTGTGCACATGAGTGTGCGTCTGTAACCTAACAAAAGCGTGAATGAGCGCAGAGACTACCGCACGTAGTACAAGCAAAGTCACTGTGTGTTTAGATCTTTTTTAAATGCAGCGACTCTGTGTAGGAGGGACAGTTCGAGCTAAGGTACACGTACAATCAAGCTGTGATCATATGTAGTAGGCAACCTCCCTGGCCTATACAGGGCAATTCGTGAGTGAATGCATGTTAACATTCATAAACTATCCACATTCCTCTTAAAAAACACGTTTTCCTTCAAAATTTGCACTTAATGACGCTGGAGTTTTCTCCCTGATGACAAAAAGTGTTACACCAAAAATCCATTATTTCTTTATGTCACACAGCCTCACATAGGTTTCAAATTATTTAACTATTTATGATCAATGTAATTTGGTTTAAGTATATCCCCAAAGACTCAAGTAATAAATTCTAATATTTTCTAGGTTTTTTAATGTTTGTTCATTTATTTATTTTTATAGCATTTATTTATTTATTTATTTATTTAGTTTATTATTATTATTATTATTTTAAATTTATATTCAGGCAACAAGAGATGTTGGCGAGGATGCGGAGAGAGAGGAACCCTCTTGCACTGTTGGTGGGAATGCAGGCTGGTGCAGCCCCTCTGGAAAACAGGATGGAGGTTCCTCAAAAAACTAAAAATAGAACTACCCTATGACCCAGCAATTGCACTACTAGGTACTGACCCAAAGGATACAAAAATACAGAGTCGAAGGGACACATGCACCCCCATGTTTATAGCAGCACTATCGACAATAACCAAAGTATGGAAAGAGCCCAAGTGTCCATTGCTGGGTGAATGGATAAAGAAGATGTTACACACACACACACACACACACACACACACACACACTGGAGTATTACTCGGCAATCAAAAAGAATGAAATCTTGCCATTTGCAACTACGTGGATGGAACTGGAGGGTATTATGCTAAGCGAAATTAGTCAGAGAAAGACAAAAATCAGATGACTTCACTCATATGAGGACTTTAAGAGACAAAACAGATTAACATAAGGGAAGGGAAACAAAAGTAATATAAAAACTGGGAGGGGGACAAAGCATAAGAGACTCATAAATATGGAGAACAAACAGAGGGTTGCTGGAGGGGGTGTGGGAGGGGGGATGGGCTAAATGGGGGAGGGGCACTACAGAATCTACTCCTGAAATCATTGTGGCACTATATGCTAACTAACTTGGATATTAATTCTAATATTTTTAATAGTATTTGCCAGGTTTTATTCATAATCAGGTTGCTTTCATCTAAAGCATAGTAGGTACTCAAGCAGGTGTCTCGAGTGCATGCATATTTAATTCAGGGGGAAAAACATGGAAGAGAGAAGAAATATTCCCCAACGTTCTGGTAGGTTTGGAAGTAGAAGACTTAAACGTTCTTGATCACTTTAAGTCTATTCTTTTCTAGGTATAAAAATGCTTTGACATCACCAGAAACTGTTCTGAGTTCCTTGCTACTCTGTTAAGATTAGCACAATGCTGGGCTGGGGAAAAGTTTAGGAAAATATTAGATAAATGAGTGAGTTAATAAATGAATGGATGAATATCTCAAATGTTAAGTGAATATAAGCAGATCAGAAAAAAACACAGAAGTTTCCTAAGATCTTAATTTCCTTTGTTAAAGAAAGTTTATTATTCATACAATAAGATATTTTCATTTCAAAAGGCTTGGACATGTATGACTGTCACAGCAGAGGGGGAATTCATTGGTACTCTGGGATCCACAGGGTCTGTGCGACTGTAAAGATTTGTAGTACTTAAGGGATGATGGTCCGAGACATATGGTTTAATCATGATGTATTTAAGCCTTTTCTTATCTGCTTAAGCATTTATTTTTCCTCTAATTTGATTTATTGTTATTCTAACTTGAATCATCGCTTGTCTTTCCTAAAAGGAGATATATATGTGTATATATATATATATATATAGAGAGAGAGAGAGAGAGAGTTCAAATTTTCAAAGTGCCCCAAAGTAGAACACAGGGTGGGAGGTGGGCTTCGGGGGCCGATGGTCCCTTCTGGGCGCTGCATGGACGCCAGTGGGCTCGGGCAGTCTCCACAGTGCCTCCTGGACAGCACAGTAATCCTAAGAGGAAGATAATTAAATGGCTGAAGGACTCTGTGATTCCTATCTTGACGTTATTATGTCTGTGTCAGTCCGGCCCTCTCTATTTCCCTAAAAGTCTGCCTTTATCATTAGTCCTGACAAGGCCTTATTTTTAGGATAGATTGAAGTGAGCGATAAGAACCCAGCACAACAAGGTTGTGAGCCATGCCGTCATATTCCTGTGGTGTGGAGACCTAGCAGGATCTCTTCTGTGAGTGCCCACTCTGAGTCTGGACGGTGACAATCAGCCAGGAGCAGAGACAGAGAAGGGCAGGTGCTACATCACCTCAAAACCCCCAGAAACTCGGTGCAAAGATGGTGTTTCACTTTCTAGCAACATTGTGCATGTTTCGTAAAGAAGCAAAAGGCCGCTGTATTCCAAAGCGTGGTGGCTGTCCACAGACAAGGCGGCCAACTCCACTCGCACAGGACAGACAACTTCACACAGGAAAGACAATGAGAAATTACCCCACGATGATGAGTGGATGATCACTCCTAATGGATTAAAATTCATGAAATCGCTAATATTCTGGGATGGCTTCTGGCCATCTCCGAACTGTGGAAATAACTGCTTCCTGTGGTTCAACCTAATCCTTTAAAACATTTATGTCTCAACACCGCGGGGCTTTATCGCTCAAAAATGTAATGTCAAGCACTCTTTCCACATTTATGGATGGTGCCGACTGCAAGCTTCGTGGAGGAGAGACGGGCTGAGTTTCTGTGGCATGTGCTGAGTGTGACACGAGCGAGGACGAGCCATCTAGAACAGCGCCCGGATTCCAGTTTGGACCGAAGATGATGGCACAATTCACTAAATTCTGGAGAAGGAAGGTGGCTGGCAGACAGCAGAGGAGTCGGTGAGGACAGCATAGGAGGGTAGCTTGATGATCTGGTGGGTTGTTCCCCTCGAGTTGGAGGAAGGGCCGGAGCCCTCAGGCAGGCGGTGGCTGTGAAACCAGGGCTATTTGGGGACCAGGGTGTTAACGACATGGCAGAAGGAGGGTCCCAGGGACTGGGGGAGAAGCAGCCACCCCCGCTGTCTTCACCTTCGTGCGGGGGCTGGGTGCCCAGATCTCCGGGGTCAGCGTCAATCCGCCCTGAATCTGGGACCCTGCACCGTTGCCTGTTACGAATGGATGCCTACGGTGGTTTTGCATGTTGGATATTCGAGCAAAGGATTTCGAGGTCAGAAATGCAAACTTTGAAATGGCTGGGCGTCCACCATCAACAATCATGGTGCAGGCCCTGCCCACCTCCTCCCGTCTGCAGCCCTGAGCCTAGAAGGCCTGCTGCCCTACAGGGCCGACCCCCTGCCTGGCCGGCTGGTAGACCTCTGTGGAGGCCCAGCTCGGGCACCGCGTCTCCATGTGGTCTCACCGACTTCCAGACCGAGTCCCTCATTCTTCCATCCCTTCATCACCCAAATCAGCACCCTTACTTTGCACTCGCACGTAGGACACCCTTGATGTGCAGGACCCACATCCTTCACTGTTACATCCTCACTCACTGTGTTCCGGGGCTGATCGCCGTGCTTTGTTCATATTAGGTCTGTTGATCGATACCTGATTAATTTCAGTGCTTGATAAATGCGGTACCTGAAGGCCAGAGAGGATCCAGGAAGCGTTCGCTGAATGGATGATGGCACAAAATAATTAGGTCCAATCAGGGTTTGTAAAATTTAAAGGTGATAGCTATTGGGTTCACAGTTTTAAAACCTGCGAAAGAGATAGAGCATCATTTTATAAAATGTAAACATACAAACATAGGAATCCAACCTACGGCAGGTCAACTGGCAGAATAAGCAGACACTGGACATCACCCTGTAGTAGAACACACTTAGAATGTGTGTGTGTGTGCATGTGAGTGTGTGCATGTGCGTACCGTGTGTGCATGTGTACAGTGTGCACATGTGTGTGTATTGGTGCATGTGAGTGTGTGCACTGTGTGTGCATGTGTGTACCATGTGTATGCCTGTGCATGTGTGTTCATGTGAGTGTGTGTACTATGTGCACATGTGTGTACTCTCTGTGCATGCGAGTGTGTGTACAGTGTGTGTACATGTGTGTGCATGTGAGTGTGTGCATATGAGTGTACCATGTGTGTTCCTGTGCATGTGAATGTGTGTGTACTGTGTGCACATGTGTGTGTACTGTGTGTCTGTGTGCATGAGAGTGTGCACATGCACACACATGTTCAGTGTGTACATGCTTGTGCTGTGTGTGCACACATATGTGTGCAGATATGTGTTCACATGAGTGTGTACGTGTTTGTGTGCTATGGACATGTGTGCACACATGTCCATGTATGTGTGTGTGCATGTGAGTGTATATCTCTCTGTGTGTATGGTATGCACATGTGTGCACGTGTGTGCGAGTGTGTGTCTGTGCATGCATGTGTACGGGAGTGTGTATGTATGTGTGTGCATGTGTCTGAGTACACGTATGTGTGTACAGAGTGCATGTGTACACATGCGCATGCATGCATGTGTATGTGTGTACATGTGTATGTGTGCTGTGTGCATGTGTGTGTCTGTGCACGCCTGTGCATGTGACTGTGTACGTGTGTATGTGTGTGCTATGCACATGTACGTGCATGTGTGTGTACTGTGCATGTGTATGTGTATATAACTACATTAAAAACCACGTAGTAGAAGTAAGAGAAGGGCACTTCTTTCTTCGGAGAGAATCAGTCAGACAGGAAGGGCTTGTGGGATTCTAGAAGCCGAGGAGGTACCAGGACCGGATGCCCAGGACTGGCCGACAACCTAACACGGCTTTCGAGACAGCACCTGCAGTCTTCATCGCACGCAGGACAGACGTGACAAAGTCCAGAGAATGAAAAGAAGTGCAGGCATGATGGAGAGAATGACGTGGACAAGAACCCAAATCCTATTGTGTAAATTAAAACTACTACAGGTATTTCAAGAACTCACTGTGCAATTCCTGCAGAAACTTTTTTCTGAAACAATATAAATGTCTTTGATATTTAATTTTTCCTGTAGAACCGAGTTAAATTGTTGTGAACGCATACGGTAGGCGGGGCTGACCGAGGTGACACTGCAATCACACTCCTCAAACAGCAGGCGTGGACGTGACCAAGCCCACGCCCCGTGTGCTCCCTGTGCGGACGGACGGACTACAGACTCGATTCTCACTGTCTCTCTCGCCATCATTGCTTTTCATAAATGTCTCCCTTTTGTGAAGAGGTCTTGCTTTGATGAGGCAATAGACGGATCAGAAATATCTGAAACGTTTGTCCTTCCTCAGCAACAAAGCTTGTAGACGACACGCACGACTCTTTACGAAGAGTTAAGTATAGACCGGAAATGCAAGTAACTCAGTTCTGCGGTTCACCAGACAACCCGACTCTCAGCAGGTCCAAAGCCAGGACTGGCCCATGCACAGGTGGTATGACAGGAGGGACCTGATTCTGTCTGTCCACGTGCCTCCTGGACTTTGCCCCCGTGTGACACCATCAGAAACTGTCCTCAGGGAGGAAAGCCTAGGAACGTGCTTTGGCCTGAGATATGTTTGAACCCTCTGAATTCTGAGAGAAGACGACTTAGCATTCTTTTCGATACACCGTTTTCTAGAGGAACTTCAGACGTGTGTAGATGTGAGTCTGAGCACAGTACTGAGCGGTGTGCCCACTTCCTTCTTCAGCTAAATCACAGTTTATCATACTTACATCTTCTTAAGTGGTTTCAGTATTGACCGATTGATTCGAAACTCATTTTATGGAAATCTTGCTGTTTAATTAGATTGCCTTCCAGTACCTGACAGTCATGCTTTTCATTAATAACAAGTGCTGTTGTGGCCATAGGAGAGGCTGTTATAAGTTCTAAAAGCCTACTTCATACACAGTCGATCAAAAGCCAGAGACAGTGAGCCCTGGACCCACACGCGTGGCCACCTCATCAATTAGGAGTAAACGGCCAAGAAAAGATGTACTCTTAGCATCTGAGTAAATAATGGAGACAGATAAATGAAATTTACTAAATCAAGATGAAATACATTTCCGAGCTCGTGTCAGCCTGGCTCTCAATTGAGGATGGAAATGACATTGATCAACGGACCACAATGCAGGAGCAAAGGTCTGCTTTGGAGGCCACTTACGCTTTAGTTAATGGCATGCTTTGGGATGATAGGACATGAGCAATATTATCTCTAATATATCATCCACGGTATTTTTGTTTGTTGATCTCTCTCTCTCTCTCCCTCAAGCTTTCTTCTGACAATACGCTCGTGTCAATGTGGACGAAGTCCACACTTTGCTTCAAGGTCCCCTAAGAGATCTCAAAAGGAATTTTTGATTGGCTTAAAAGAAAAACTCTTCTCCTCACGTAATGCTTACGTTTTCCATGTGTGTTTTTACGTGTGGGGCCGTGGGCTCTCTTGAGGGGAGGTGAAGGTCCCCCACGTCCTCCGGCATTGAGCACAGAGCGTGGAGGAAGACTGTGGGGACAGCTCAGCCATGGCCGCCTCAGTCCCCATGCCGGGGTCCAAAGCTGCACGTGCATGTTTAGTCTTAGTCATGACAGGACGCCTTCTCTGCAGTTACCTGGATCTTGTCCCAATGGCGAGAGAAAGAGCAGACAACGACGACCCCAGAGGCCTTGTGGCCGAGCCGGCTTGGGTGTGGGCAGGACGCTCCTGGCCGTGGGTGCTGCTCACCTCTGAGACCCCGCGTCGCTGGCTCGTTGCCACAGCCCCAGGTGGAGGCCGTCACTTGCTCCTCTGTGCGGACGTGGATACTGAGGGGCAAAGCACGTGGCCCCACAGCCAGGACGCGGCTGTGCCCACGTGGGCTCTGCTATTTGTCTCTGAGTCTGGAGCACGATCCTACCGTCTCGGTCGTCTTTGCAAGCACGTCTTGGCTTAACTGAAAATTACCATATGGCCGCGCCCATCAACCTTTCTTTTACTGTTTGGAAAATAGAGAAATCGTAGATTCTGGTCTTGCTCCTGGAGGTCTACATTTTGTGTCACAGACTTGGAAGAGACAGGATTCATTCAGCGCAATTTTATCATCAAAACGAGGCGGGTTTGGGGGCTCCTTAGCTCACGGCCATCCAGGATTTCTGTTCTGTCCCAAGCTCATTATGGCTTTGATTTGTCATTCCAGAGATGCACATTCTGGCCCTGGGACCTCGTCTTCACCCCGCTCGGCGTCACCTGCGGGACCTTGCCGCTCGCATGTTGAGCCGACGCTCCCCACGCAGTTAATTCCTGAAACTCATCCTGGAAGAAGGGAGCGGGGCTCACGGTGGCCTTCAGTCCCCTCACCCCCCATACATGCCAGGGACAGGACCTGAGGACTCCCAGGCATCTCTGCAAATATACATTCCAAGGCGCACCCTTCACATCCACAAATAGGTGGAGGGGGCAAGCCAGGTGACTCACAAAAGAGGGCGAGGCCCCCACTTAACCAATTTTTATTTAGCATTTACCTTGTGCTCGGGATCAAGGTCAGCTGTTGCTGAGAAAACTGTCAGCTGCAGTAAAAGACAAAGCTTTCGGTTGCCTTGAAGAGACAAAGCAAAGAACCACCAACGGGGGCTTCAGGGACTGTGACCCACAGACGTTGGGGTGCCCTGAACCCCACAAAGCCCAGAGACAAAGGAGTTAAAAGGCCCCGAAGCCCACTCGGGGCTCCCTGCTGTGGATGGGGTCTGGAGAGTCTGTTAACTAACCGGCTCCTGCTTTCAAGCCCTTGGCGGTAGGAGGGGAAAGTGTGAAGAAAAGGGACACGGTGCTTCACTCGGAAACTGTTCTCTTCTTGGGAAAGCTGGGAAACATCCTTGTTTTGGGATCACAGGTCTTGGGGAGCGGACGAGCCTGAGCTCGGGGAGCATGGTTCTGCTGGGGACTGAGCGGTAGCTCAGCTTTTGAGCTTGTTTTCTCAACACGTTGACAGAGCTGTGCCTGGGTTTCCATTCATTTTTCCTCACCTGGACCGTGGAATACAGAACACGGTCCGGGGGCCTTCTCTGTCTGTAAGGAAGATGCGTCCCTAACAGGATCCTTGGAGCCCAGGAGAGTCCGCGAGGTTCCACTATGGCCTTCTGTGGCAACATTAGGTCATCCACATTGTGTCATAAGTATATCCTCAGATCACGTGCAGAGTGGGACTGAGAGTGTGTACCAAATATTTATTCTGAAAACATCTTAAGTCCTAGGAAGCAAGTTAATGAAAATAAAGAGCTGTGAACTAGATAATTTTCTTTAAAAATCATTTCAAACCAAGAGAACACCTTTCTAGATCATGGGTGGGGCCTCTCTTCAGGAAACAACGTAACTCTTTATCCCCACTTCTCTGGACACCCTTCTCGTGCCCCAAATACCAAGGAAATATGCCTTATGCCATTATTTACTTATTTTTGTTTTTTAGCTTTTTAAAATGTTTATTTATTTTGAGAGAGAGAGAGAGAGAGCAGGAGCAGGGCAGGGGCAGAGAGAGAGAATCCAAAGCAAGGTCTACACTGGCAGCGCAGAGCCTGATGTGGGGCTCGAATTCAGGAACCACGAGATCATGACCTGAACTGAAACACTTGACTGACTGAGCCACCCAGGTGCCCTGCCTTATGCCATTTTTTAAGGCAACATTAGATTTCCAACATGCAAATGTCAAAAAAAACAAACACATAAACAGAAAGAGAGATGGGTTTTTCTTTTATTTTTTTAAAAGTTAGCACAAGTTGTTAAACGTTTTATTTATTTTTGAGAGAGAGACAGAGACAGAGCATGAACGGGGGAGGGTCAGAGAGAGAGGGAGACACAGAATCTGAAACAGGCTCCAGGCTCTGAGCTGCCAGCACAGAGCCCGACGCGGGGTTCGAACCCACGGACCGTGAGATCGTGACCTGAGCTGAAGTCGGACGCTCAACCGACTGAGCCCCCCTGGCGCCCCCCACCAAGAGAGATGCTTTTCAACTCATCCGAGCTGTATGAACGCGGGCTCCAGATCGGTGCTCTCAGAAGGTGTGGATATAGAGACTAAGACCCAGGAATGGCAGGACACAAGGTCTGGAAGCTTCATGAACGGGTGTGACCCCGAGGCAGCACACGGACACGTCCCGGGACGTTGGCAGAGTTGCACGCGTGCGCCTCCTCTGTGGTCCTCATCCTCCAGGGGCCACGCCTGGTCCCCCCGTGGCCGCCGCTGCCGACGGCCGGAAGCAGTCCACACCCAGAGAGTCCCGTTCGAAACCGCCACACGGCCAGGTTGCCCCGCCATTTATTAAACATGTTAACCAGAACGGAACATTAAAGGGACCTTCAGATTAGGAACACAATTGAAAAACCTCTAAGAAAGGAAATATCTTATTAATTCATTAAGTCAAACTGCTTGTATCTACACTTGTATGACTAGATTTATGCTTCATTAACTTCATTTCTTTATATGAGTTAATTAGCTCAGAGGAGGCCAGAAATTAATTACCAGCTTATATAGTTTGTGCAGAATGGCATTCTGTTTATTTAGTTTCTCCTATTAACTTTTAATCTCTTCAAACAATAAAAGAGGTAATTAGTATTTTATAAACAAAAATGAAAGCAACGAAGGCAAATAATTTCCCAAATCCTGAAACTCCTGTGAGGACCTTGATGGATGGCTGGTTGAAGTTCAGACCTTGTCAGTGTGAAGGATCAGCGACAGGAACCGGGGTGTGTGGGGAGTCCTGAGGCAGGAGCCCAGCGTCCGTCGTTGGAGAGAGGGTGCTGGAAACACCTCGTGGAACTGAGACACGGCCCTCGGATGCTTCCTGCTGTTCGGGAATAATTGCCCATGTATTCAACTACAGTTGCTGCGGAAACTCTCTCTCCAAAGACGTTTGACGATACGCTTACAGGCAACAAAAGGGCCTACCCGAGGACTCTGCTTAAATCCCGATGCTTTTTTAAAAATGGACCTACTCCGTTACCGTAGAAACTTAAAATAACAGGTTGGCTAATTTTATTACCTGGAATATCTCAGCTCATGCACTTGCCTGGTACACGTTATATGGTGTGTGGCCTCTGGTAACAGGAAAGGAGAGAGTTAAAATCGTGACTGGCACTGAGGCCGATCTTTCCGAAGGACCGAGAGGTGTGACAGACGACAGACGTGCAATGCTGACGGAAAGGAACCACTTTGACATTTTCGGTGTTCGTGTTTCCTGAAATTACGGTCATTGTATAATTTTGAAACTTCCAAGGGGATTTTCACAGTATGAGTGGTGAGCCACTTCCTCACAAGATATTTAATGAGTTACAGGAGTTATTTAATCAATGTATTTTGTTAGCATAACATTAATATTAATTAAATGTTCATTAAAAAAATTGGATTCTTAACAGCCTAAAACCGAGGGCTCCAAACGTAGTCAGAACAGCCCAAGTCTTCTGCACAGCAGGCTGCAGCCTCCCCGGGGGGCTTTTATCAGACAAACTTATATTAGTAGAAAATATCCTACAAGTTCTTTTAACACACATTATTTCCTTCAAAATAATAACTTGAACTGAAAAGGTCTACTGCGTTTGATTCCCCTGCGTGGAAAATGTGAACGTTTTCTCCATCTCGGGAGATCAGCTTTGCAAGGTTGTACATACGTCTACTCGATCCTGTCAGATAATGGAAGAAAGGAAGAAAAAAATCAGTGTACCAAATCTTTTAAGTCTATAAATAATGTCAAAAGAAAACACCGACTATATCCTTTTTTCCTGGGAGGAACAAAAAACAAAATTGGAACTTATTAAAGGGATTTTTTAACTCTGAGGAAAACCGTACGGGCTTGTCCCCTAAATTGGTTGAAGAGTCCCTTCTGGAAAGGGTTTTCAAAGACAGTCAACGTATGTGCTGAATTCCAGAGCCCCTCGTATCAATACCTCCAGACCGAAACACTGCATTTTTCACTGGCTCTGCGGCCAGCGTTAAATTCGTCATTAGACGGGTTTGAATCATCAGAATTGATTTTAACCTGCGACAAAATGGGATTTTTCTTCCTGAGCTGTGCACCGCCCTGAGACTTCTTTCTGCTTTTGTCTCTCGGTCCTCGTGCTGGGGAACAGCTGACATCTTCCCCTGATTAACAGATAGGCACGGGTACTTTATTGCCAACATTAGCTTCCCTGCACAAATCACAGAGCATCAAAGAGGCAGAGAAGCACCGGCTGCTCCCCGCCACCACGATTTCCAACAACTGGGGGCGCGAGAGAGGAGAGGCTTGGGAAGGGGACCCGCCTGGAACGTGGGAAGGAAACCCGGGCGCGGAGTAAACATCCTGCAGTCCCCATAGCTCGATGCCTCTCGAGCAGTAAAGCAAAATAAAGACCCCGCGTGTGCGGGTACGGGCGTGTGCGTTTGGGGAGCTCCAGACAAAAGAAAGCGGTTGTGTTTGCCCTGGATTGGATCCCTGTGCTAAGCCCTCCCAGGCAGAGCGAGACAGTTCCACTTCTGCCGTGTCCCTGACTTGTCTCTGTGTAGCCAGAGTCAGCCTCCACCTCAGCTCTGCTCTCGTGTACAGTTGGGAAGCCCCCTCCACCCCCCCCCCACCGTATCCCCAGTCCCCCCCAACCCCCCCGCCGCATCCCCAGTCCCGAGACTCAGTCGTAACAGGTGTCTGGGATGCGTCACCCTGCCTTGTCTGCCGCTGCGTGGTGTAGACATCTACACATTGTCCCCGCACTGGCCACCTTCATTTGCTTCTCTTCTTTGTGCCTCTCAACTCAGTCCCCGTTCTTAAAAAATAACGGTGTTTTCTCATCACTTCTGAAAACGTTTAAGCCTGAACGTAACCGTATCCGCACATCCCCCGGGGGCTGTGTTCCCGCCGTACTCACGGCCTCTTCTCTTGCCTGGGTGTCCGGGGATGAAAGGCCAGTTGCGGTCTCCACACCCAAAGAGAACAAAGAGAAAGAGAAAAGGAGGGGCCCCATTTTTGCAAAGTGAAATTTCTCATAGAACCAGCTTATATCTGAACGGATATTTTTTTTTCCTGAAGGAGGTGAAAAATGTTCGTAAATACTCACTAGCTCAGTGTTTATTTCATGTGACGCCACTTTTGAGGGTGAAAACATTTTTTTCATTAAAAACCTCAGTCTGGGGAGGTGAGAAAAAAGCAAGGCCGCATTGATATGGGCATATTTCAACCGGAGTCTGCTTAAAATCAAAGTGAGTTTTTGTAATAAATTGTAATAACTTTATGTGGTATGTACTGAGGTTGTTCCAAATTCCTAAACATCCCTAACGCATAGACTGTGGCCTGAACCGGGAACCACAGGAAGCTGTGGGTGTCGGGGGCTTGACTAGCTCCAGTCACCAGAGAAGGAGACCCGTCTTACAGCACAGATAAGTCATTCCCCTCTGGGCTTGCCAGACACGGTGGACACGGCTGAAGTGAGCTCACCAGCTCGAGCGGCCCCGTGAAACAGAACTGAAGGTCCACAGACCTGTGCCCGGGAAGGAGGACTGTGTCACCGAGGCCCCGAGCGGGCTGGGGTGCCCCACCCAGAATTCCTTGTACAGACGACGTCATCACCCAACACACACGGCGGGATTCCGTGTCGGTCCTTGGTGTTCCCATCACGCCTTTCCTGCACACTTATGTCTTAGCCATGACTGCACCACAGTTCGCCTCTCCCTACAAGGCAGGGGCTCCCACAGTCCCCAAATGTGGGCTTACAGATCGATTCTAAGATCTTTGGGCCCTGACCGGCCTAATTCTGCTTCACTGTGGGCATCTCAGGATAGCTTCAACTTGGAAGACCTAGAATCTTACATGTTTCCAAACCCTCCGGCTCTGAAACCAGAAGAAAATGGTGTCGCCCAATCTCACTCATCTGTGGAGTCTAAAGAACAAAACAAATGTAGAAACAAGGAAACAAGCAGACAAAGAAAAGTCAGACCCTTAAATATAGAGAACAAACTGACGGTGTCCGGAGGAGATGGGTAGGGGATGGGAAAATGGGCGAGGGGCTGAAGGAGGTCCAGTCCTCCAGTTATGGAGTGAGTAAGTCACGGGATAAAGGACGCGGCACAGGGAACGCAGTCAGTGATATTGTCACAGCGATGTATGGTGACAGGTGATAGCTATGCTTGTAAATACGGTGTTTCGTATGGAGTTATCGGATCACCGTGTTCTACACCCGAAACCACTGTAACGTGTGTGCTAACTACACTCAAATAAGAAAGGGAGGACGGAGGGAGGGATGGAAGAAGGGAGGGAGGGAGGGAAGGAGGGAAGGAGAAAAGGAAGGAAAATGGAACACTTGCAGGCACTTCTTGGGCAGATGGTTAATCGACTTGCTCTGACTTTTGGAGACGCCTGTGGTGTTTGGATATGAGGAAGGTGTCTAGAGTGCTGTAAAGATCAAGTTTTCTTCCCCGTCTTAAGGCTTGAAAAGAATAATATTTTCTTAGAAATCCAGAAAAGTCAATAATTCAGGGAGAATGAGTCACTGTGACCTTATTTAAATCTATGTTTAAAAATGAAGTGAAAAACTCATTAGGACCTGGAACGACACATATCTTACTGACACTACAGCCTTCTATCTTGTTGCCTGGGGAGCCTGAGGAGAGTGTGTGTGAGGCAAGGGGGGCAGAGACGGACGGAGACCCGGGTCGGCTGCTGAGCACAGAGCAGGTAAGAGAACAGGCTGATTTTAAGACAGTTCCATTGTTGCGGGATCCCCATTTATCCTGAGCCTCATGAAAATGTCACAGCCCGTAACAGTGTATTCTGAATGCTTATCGTAAGATAAGGGCCAGCGTTCTCCGACAGCCCCCGGTGAGGTCAACGTGAGAGGTGCCGCGTCCGACCTGCTTGCTGCTCTCAACCAATCTGGGTGAATGGAGAGTACGTGGCAGTAAAAACTGGAACGTACTTTACTTCGTCGTCTCCAGGTACGACAGCCTTGATGCCTTTTTATTTTAGTCTATAAAATGGAGCTGCAGAGATTAAATGAACTCAAGTGAGCTCGTATCTCTCATGGATACAGATAGTGGCTGGCACACAGTAGGCACTCAATAAGTGTTCTTTTGCATTACCGTTTTGGCGAAAGTGAATTCTCACCTTTCTAACTTCTGACATTGAGCTGCTACATGGCTCGTCCTGCTGTGCATACAGAAATCTTGAGTTTCCCTCACTGATTTTATGGAACTATTCCTTTCAAAGAAAACACAATTTTTCCACTGTATCCTCCTTCGAGTTCCTGACCTTTCTATTCTCTCTGCCGGTGGAAGGCAGAATACCGGCTCCTAAAATGTCCACGTCGTCACCTCTGAATGTGCAAATGGAAGGGGCATTGGGGCTGCGCATGGAATTAAGCATGCTGATCTGATGACCTTAAAATAGGGAGATTGTCCTGGGGTATCAGGTGGCCAACATAGAGGCGACGGGCCTTCAGTCTGGAAGAGGAAGGAAGGAAGGACTCTGTCAGAGATGCTGCGTAAGAAGCGACCCGCCATGGCCGGCTGTGAACATGGAGGGGGGCACGAGGTGAAGGCCGGGGGCGCCCACCGGAGCCAGGAGCCGAGGAGTGGACCTGCCAGGAGCATCCAGGGGAGCCAGGCGAGCGGATGGGGCCGCCGAGCCCTGGGACTGGGAGATAGCAGGTGTGTTTGCAAACCACTAGGTTCATGATGTTTTTTACAGCCTCATCCAGATTGGAATACGCTGCCTCTGGGCTGGCTGATTTCTGGATTACCTCAAGTCCTTTTCCGCGCTCTAATCTGTCAACCTCAATTCTCTTGAATCCGTCTTGTATATACTTAAATTAATATTTGAAAATACCTCATCAATATGCATGGCTCGAGAACCTTCGGTAATTCCCCTTGGCCTCCGAGTGAAACAAAACTTCTCACTGCGTAATGTCAGGGGCGCCCCCAAAAGTAATACACGCTGCCTCCCCCTGCGCCATGAGACGGCGTGCTCCCGCAACCAAACGCACCTGGTCCTTCCCCCACCCCCCCCTGGACAGGCCGGTCTCCGGTCACAGCCCCATACAAACCCTGTGTCTTCCGTGAGGCGTGTGCAACTTCCACACCCGTTGGACTGGGCTTCACCCGTCTACATGTATGCACGCGCCCAGAAGGAGAGACGGCCTCACTTCACCCCGTGAGCCCTCGGTGGCTCCTCGCTGGGAGGACTCAGGACCGAGTGGCCGGCACAGCAGACCTGGCAGCAGCTGGGGGAGGGCACGTTTTCTAGGGTCTCAGCCCGAATTGCACTGACATTAAGACTGAGTCAAGCAAATGATTCAAACGCCTAACCTCAGTTGAATGTGTTTTACATCACTTGGAGACCACGGCTCTAAACAGTGAACCGTAACCAGATGCCGTTGGAGTATTCCATTCTACCGTTTGGCTTTGCCGCGTCCTGCGTACGTGTGTTCCCTTCACTGTGTGCGAGCACATACACGGCCCAGCGATGACGTGGATCTTCACGTCCAGCTGGCGACCCAGCGCCATCAGCCTGGGAGACCGTCTGCCGCCCCGTCCCACGGAGAGGCCGCCGTCTGGGGTCCTGGCCCCCTGCGCCCCAGCTCCAGAAGCTCCGTGGCTCCGTGACGCGCTGATGTGCACGGCAGAGTAGGTCCCTACCTGCGAAGACAGGAAATGATCTTTCTTCTTGACGCTCGCTCTCGACCAAGGTTATTCCCTTTATCATGCGCGGATTTTATTGAGTGATGCCAAGTGAGATGCGTAGAGCAAATAATGACAGTGCTGTGGTGATGAAGTGCGCGGCCAGGGTCGCCGCGGCTTTCCACGGAACAAATTGAGTCACATCTACCCCTCATCCATTATTTAGGGGTGATTGGCCAGGCTTGGCTTCTATAGATTTGATAATCATTCAGATGTCCATATTTAATACGTAACATAAATTTCTCATTTGGATGTCGATGGCTTGTCACCGCAGAACAACAACGCATAAAAGGAGAGATAATGTATGGATGCTCAGAAATATTTGACATAAATAAATATGTAAAGGGGAGATAATAAAATCTGTTTCTCTCTGCCTGCCAGCGAGCTCTCATGTCAGCCTGGACAGCCCATCTAATACCATGATTTTATGCAGCCGTACCCTATGCATATCGGCCTGCACACTGGAGATTAAGGCACAGCAGATGTCCCTCCGCAGGCTAACAAATATATCACCCCTGATAACGGATGACAAATGTTGTTCCATATTGTGTCAGACAAAACCGGGGCTCTTGTAAAACAAGTGTTACAGCTGGAAGAGGATATTTTAACACAGTCACCTCAGGAGAAGACACACAGACAGTCGCCCACTCAAAAGGTACCCGAGGACCCAGCCGCGGCCTGACCTCTCCCCGCCTGGCCGGGCACAGGCGCAGCTCGCGAGGCGCTGGCAGACAAGAGCAGGGCTGTGCTGGGAGCCTCCCCTCCCAGAGACCACCTGCCCGATTTGCAGGGAGTTTCCAGGCAGTCGCCGGTGTCCTTTTTTCCGCGGCGGCCCGAGAGCACGGGCAGAAAGCATGCCAAGGCTGCGGGGGGCAGAGTCGTGAAGACAAGCACGCATATGGGATCAGAAGAGCCAGTCGCTTTATTTACTCCGACTTTCTCGGAGCCAGCTGGATTTACGAGTGACCGAGAGATAAATGTCATTGGGACAAGACAGGCAAAAAAAAAGCTCCCTTTTTATGAAATATTACCACGGGTTAATTAGCAAAAGTAGCGGTTACGAATTGCCATTGACTTCGGTCACTCCCGTGCTGCGTGCTGTGTTAATGTCACGTCCTTCCCCCGACTCTCCACCGAGTTGGGGCAACATTCATTTCTCCCTGTTTACCCATTGGTTTATTAATGCTATGTCTTTTCTCTCCCCCTTGCCTGCAAAAAAATAAATTTTCTCCGTAACCTTCACGGCCGACAGGCTTCCAGGCAACTCAGCAATTATGAGTTGGGTGTGATGTTTTTATCGTTTGCCTTTTCAGGACTGGGCCATCCACGAGTTCTGGGGCTCCAGGACCGTCCGCCGAGCTGTGTGCTCAGGTGACTTCGTCTTCTCTTCTGCCAACAAAGACACCGAGAAGGAGCCAGAGAACACGGCGCGGCAACTTTCCATCACTTTCTGACTTGTTAATGAACTTTTTCTCCCCTCCCCCACTTTCAGAGACTTAGCTTTCCAGTTACCGTGTTTTCCCCAAGCAATTCTATACAATGAGACGGTAACAGTTGTTTGTCTGATAAAGCACGTACTATTTAGAACACAGATGTTTGATTATTATTTATTTCTCTCCGAAGCCCACTAATTCAGTCCCAAATGATCTCTTTTTCCCTTTTGCTTAAATTTAATTTGGAATGTATGTTGTTGGTAAGTGACAGACAGTTTAATTATTAATAGGATCCTGTAATGCAATGCAACACAGTTTTAAACTCTTTGGGGGCCAGACCACCACACCTCCTTTCTCCCTTATGCTTCTGGGACCTCCGGATGAGTACAAAGGTAATTACGAAACGCACGACAAGTCTGCACGTATCGCCTTCTTTCTTCAACATTTGTGCTTGCCTATGATTTTACCAAGTGCCACTCAAATAGCACAGCGGCCGTGAATCAGCGAGGCCTTTGGCGTGCCCCTCTCTTTGGGGCCGGGATATTTATCCATGTGTGCACGTATATCTAACTGTATTTCATAGGTGGGGACGTGGACATTATGTTCATCGTCACAGAAGAAGAGTTCTTCAAACCGCCACTTGCCTAAAGTCACCACAGGAGCGCCAGGGAAGAAACCACAGCGGACTCTGTACCGGCACAGGAGTAGAGGGAAAGCGGGGGGAGGTGAAAGCCGTCCAGAGCAGCGCAGGGAAGACAGCCGTCAGCTGGGTTTCAAGACGTGGCGTGGCTCGAGCCGGACGGCCACACGGCGGGCTCCGGGCTGATCCCGGTAGGAGCCGGTTGCTTTCCCGGATGGCTTCTACTCACCGCCGGGAGCCTTGACGCGGGGCACCACCGGTCAGACGGGCTCGGCCCACAGCGCCCACCGAGCAGCGAGGCTCTCCCTCGCCACAGTGGCGGCGCAGAGCAGGGCCCGCCGGTGAGTAGGTGCTCAGCGAAAATCCACACTGGGACGTCAAGGCCTGGAGCTGAATATAAGTTATGTGCAAAGTGTGCGTGTGTGTCCAGGGCCGTGGAATCAGCGGTGTGAACGTGGAGTCTGGACAACTAATAATCGCAGTGACACAGAATAGTACAGGCTGACAAAAGTGGAATTTGGGGGCGGGGGGTTCGGCGGCTACCGAGCCCGGAGCACCCACGTGACTGTGCTGTCGGCTGAGGCTGTGGAGGGGACCGAAAAGAGCCAGGGAGGCTCAGAGAAGGGCCCCGGGCCCAGCCCCTGGGGGCTCATGGAGAAAGCAAGGGGGCCGTGGAGGTGGGACAGCCCAGGGCTTGGTCCCGGTACCAGTGCTGCGGCCCAAAGCACAGGCGAGGGCCGGCAGCGGCCAAGCGAGAATGTTTGCTTGCGGATCATCCGGGGCCCCCGGAGGTATGCTGCCGGGTTAGGTCACCTCTGGAACCTGCCGACTACGTTAAATATCGCGCACAGATGTTTTACAATTTAAAATGTCACAAAAATTGCAGTGAGGACGCGAGGGCAAAACGGCAGGAGAATGCTGCGTCCGGGTAGCAGATTCTCCCTGTCTCCAGGAGAAGGTCCTTCGTGACTCAGGGTCCTATCTGGTTTAAAAGTCTGACTCTGACTTCGAGCCTTCCAAGGTCAGACGAACAGTATTTTTCTTGTCCTCCCGTGGGAGTGCTTTCTACAATATTTGAAAAGTGGGCTGCAGCATCCCTTTGAAAAATGGGGCAGTATTCACATAATAATTGGAGACCTGGCTAAGCAGGAGGCGGGGCGGGAAGCGTGTGTAGGAGCCCAGACACGCAGGGCACTGGGGATCCTGCCCTGGGGGGCACAGTGCGTTGCCAACGGGAGCCTGGCCGCACATGGGGTGTCGCACCTCCTTCCTGCGAGCTCGGTCTCAGAAGGCCTGGTCTCCGTGTTCTGGGCTGTTAATCGCTTTGCCTCCGGTAGTTTGATTCAATACATTCTTTTCCCTAATGCCGCTTATTTTTTCCTCTACTTCTTCTGGCATAAACACAAAAAAAGAGCAGCACTCTTTAATGAGTGCCTCCTTACCAAGTAATGTTTGATTATGGAGAAAAACAAAACAGAACAACAGAAACCCATTGAGTACTGGAGCCAAAGTGCCCTGACTAACTATCCCTTCTTTGCATAAAACCCTAATGAAAGGATTATGAATTTGATTTAATATGACCACAGGAGAATGTTGTGCTTTTCCCCCCTAACTACCATATCTAACTAGAGTTTGCAAATACCAACATTTTGAAAAATCCCATCTAGATTTTCGGTGTAGCTGGGGTGATGGTGAGCCATTCCTTACCAGCAAGGCTGGATCCAGGTTCTTTGGCAACGGATGTGAGAACCCACATCTCCGTCAGCAGAGACCGGTGTTAAAGTTCAAGGAACAGACAGAATTTGTAGGCGCCGGGGTTTGCCAACGCTGTTGCGCTTGCTAAGACATGTTCCCGCGGCGCCGATCCCCCAGAGGGAAGCAGATCTCGCGGCAAGAACATGAGCCGTCGTGAGCATGGGCTCTGGAGAAGGGAGCTGGGACCTGGGACTCAGTGGGCGCAGTGCAGCTCTGGGGAGCCTTGTGTGTTTCAGCTTCAAACACTCTTAAATGGATGGAGCGAATGCGGCCGAAACAGAATCTCCCCCAAGAAGTCGCTACAGACAATTAGAGCACAGACAGTAGGTTTTAACGGTGTGACAAACCCATGATAAATGGATAAAACCCTGACACACTGCATTTCTAAAGTCTTCACATCTGTTATTCTTGGTCAAACACATTATATGATCATATAAACATTCACAGCCTATAGCTATTTTAAGGCATCTATAGTCACAATTGTAACATCATCAGCAATCTGATTTGCGATGATACGTGATGTGTGCTAACTTGCTCCTGTTTAGTTGAAATGACCGAGTCAAATTTGTATCGCCCAAAGAGTATCCTTTTCAGGGGTTTGTGTTCCTTCGGTTAATGTCTGGGATACTTTGGGGAGGGGCTTCGCCACGAGCTTCCAGAAGAATCAGCCTCCAGAATGAGAGACTGCTGGCTTGAGCTTTCTCCTGCCACCTGAAGTCATGTCTGCACCCGAAAGACACGTAGCCACAGAAAACACGTTTCAGAGACCCTGTGGCTCGTCCGCCCTCCCCACTCGAGGAGTCCGCGTAAATGAAAATGCACGGGCAAATTCAGATTGTGGTCTGGGATGTTCTATTCATTTGGCACCTACATGAAGCACTATCTGAAGTGAGCACTATCAAGAGAGGGACTTCGTTCCCCAGACTGCCCTTAAGTCGGAGTCCCACAGGGACAGCTGTACTTGGTAAAGGGTGACCAATTCCATATTTGTCAGGTCTGTTCACGAAAGACTTGTATCCACCTACTAGAAAGGCCGTTTTATTTGTCAGAGAATACTATACGCATAACTAAGATAATGTCCTATCTGCGGCTGAAGCTGTCTTCTGTGAAATTAAAACACTGATTTTACTATCCCAAGGTTTTCCCATTAACATAATCTAAGAATTGTGGCACAATACGAAGGGGTAGGCATTTTTCAGAAAATGATAAAAGCGTGTAATATCCAGAATGTCCGTTCCGACTCTGCTTCTCATTGCCGATGTGCTCTGTGACATTCCTCCTGCCGGAACTCAGAGTCTGCATTTCTGATGAGAAAATAACCCATTTTCAGTTTGTTGTATGTATCTAAAAAATGTGTCAACAAACGTCTACCCGTGAAATGTCCAGAATTAGGCAAACTCTTCCATTGACTTTAAAGAGCTTCCCAAACATGCTTTCGTCAGTGTTGACAAAATCAAGATGGCTGCGGGGGTGTGGGTCGTAGTCCCTATTGATGTCCCCCACTGAAAACCCGGGGGTGACAAATTAAGTCATTAAGTGATATTTGTTTTCCAAATCTGATTTTTGCTTTCCAGCTCACTGATAATGGGAAATCTTAGGCCAGGTAGAGGGAATGAACTCTTCAATGATTATCTGATCCCAGTTTAGGGATTTTGCCATTTGCATTAAACTGGAACCGTTAGTGTTTTTTGCATGGTAAAGGGCCCGCTTTCAGGGAACTGAAGCATCCTGCTTCACCTGCTGTGAAAATGGAAAACACGAGCCCCATCTCCTAAGCAGGTGGTGAGGACAGTGATTCTCCAGTGTGAGGAGGGCCCCGTTGTGTACCTCAGGGTATGTGGATACACATTATCCAAGTGTTGGCTTGTCCACTGAGTAGAAGGTGACAGCGTCCTGTTCCTGGTAAGTCTTTATGCTTTGGAACTGGATCTTTAAAAAATGAATTTAGTCTCAGTTTGCAAGGCCTTTTTATTACTAATCGCGGTCAAGGACAGAAATGTTTCAAGTCAGAATGGTGGAGACGCTGCACGGAAGGCAGAAGTCAAGTTCTTGCGGTGGCTTAGCTCTGTGATTGTGGACCAGCACCATGAACTTTCTAGACTTCCAGGCTCCTACCTGTGCAAGGTTTGTTCACCGTGTACTGTCTGTGTATCCCAGGGCAACTCCCTGCATGTCGGGCCTTTGTCAAATGTCGATGTAAGCTGCAGCCTTTTACACCTTCCCGATTAGCATAAGGCTTGAAAAGACACCGTCACTGTCTGAATTCCCGCCTGACGCCTCAACACGCAGGGTCCTCTTTGCCGATGACTCAGTCTGTGACATCCTGGGAGCCACGTGGTCCTCACCGTACCATCTACTCTGCTCCGAGAGCACGATGACGAAGAGGGACAATGGAAGGAGAGCAACGAGAAGAGGAAAGTGTTCTGTTCTCCAGGGCGGAGGTGGAGAAGGAGAAGCCACAGCCACGCTGTGCACACCTGTGGATCTTACCTCATCAGTAGATGACGTGTGGGGAGATTGTTCACGTGGTCTCACGCTCCTTGAGCGTCCTTGGTGCTTTGTTTGTTCCTGGTGCTAACGGGGTGGCCGTGGCCTGCAGCCCAGAAGCCCAAGGCGTTGGGGCAGAGCCTTCTGCAAACGGGCAGAGGCCAAAACCCTCCTGGAAATCTCACATCTTTCCAGAATTAAATCTCAGGCCGACAATTCTTCGATCCCCAAAACCAAGGTGTGCCTCCAAGGGAACAGATGCCAGGCACTTAGCCATTTATTGAGGCATCATGGTCATTTTCCTGTTCTGCCACGAGTTCTCTGGTTTTTCCTTCTCCAGCTTTCCTCCTGCCCTTGGCCTCTGATGAACTTGGCAAACACTTGCTAACTCGGGGCCTTATCTGTCTAAAGTGACTCCTTGTGCAGCCGTATTTGGCACACGTCAACTCCATCCAGGCCGACGCGGGATCTGGAGACAAAGACTGGGGAGTCACTACAGACGCGGTGACTGAGGTCCTCAGAGGAAAATGGAAGCCACGGCTCTTCTCCTCTAGGAAGTGTTGCCTCCTTTCCTGACTTGCTCCCTCTTTTGGAGCGAAGTAAAGACACAAGAACACCAGTAGGATCCCAGACTCTGTCTCAAAGGACGGAGTGAAATCAGCAATGTGATTTGTGTGGCTCTGGAGGGGAATGTGTGCAAACACGCCCCGTGGTGGCTAACGACAATGACAGGACTGTTGCAAGATTTCTGATAACTCAAAATTACTGGCTTTTAATAGTCTGAAGTACAAATGTCTGAAAACTTGGATTTATGACCTTTGTTCCAAGGACATGAATCTAAGGTTTGAACATATAATATAAATCTCTTTAAATCCTGCAGTTCTCTCCTGTTTTTTGGGGGGTCATTTTGTGACCCCCCCCCATTTTGCGTTAAGGGGAATATTATTTAAAATTAAAATATATTCGGGAAAGATTCGGTTCTAAAAAACATGTACTTGGGGCACCTGGGCGGCTCAGTCGGTGAAGCGTCTGGCTTTGGCTCAGGTCAGGATCTCACAGTTCGTGGATTAGAGCCACGACGTGTCGGGCTCTGTGCTGACAGCTCAGAGCCTGGAACCTGCTTCGGATTCCGTGTCCCCGTCTCTCTCTGCCCCTCCCTCCCTCGCACTTTGTCTCTCAGAAATAAAAATAAAGAAGAATAACATTTTCACTCAAAAAATTAAAATAAGCAAAAAAAAAAAAAAAAGCATCTGCACTTGCTACTCTCTGACTCTCTTTTTCAAGTCGCAAATTCGCGGATGCACGAACAGGTCGCTAGACGCTGGCTGGGGTGGGGGAGGGCAGGTAGAGGAAGGTGGGGCGGCCGCACAGCCCAGGCCGGTGACTGTTCCGAAGCCTGTGGTTGTGAACATCGTGACAAGTAAAGATATTTCAAAAAAAATCCCTTTCTCTTCCTGCACTGCTCAGGCCCCTGAACTATGAAGCCCCAAAGTGTCTTCATGTGGACCGGCAGACTGTAGTTGCTCAGGATAATCCGGTTTTCTGACACTCCTGCGGGTTCGGTGATGACCGTGAGATCCATAAAATCTGTGGCCACTCTGGAGAGGCGACAGAGAGGTAGGAATGGCCTTTGTCTTTAAAGAAAAATTCAAATATTACAGAGCAAACACGTGTCTTTTGTCCACGTCAAAGAGAACAAAGCCATTCCTTCCAGAATGTTCATTATCTGAATTTGAAATTCTCTGTTGGAATTTTAACGTCAAGAACTACATACATGGCCTTTGTTTCTCACTTTTGATTAGAATGGTTCAAAAAGACCTTGCCGGCTTCATCAACACAGAAAGAACTCCATCCCCCAGCTGAGGCGTCTTCATGATGGGGGGTCAGATTTTATCTTTAAATTGGTCACACTGGTTGACTGACGCGTTGTAGAAAAATATCAGTGGCTCTATTTGTCATATTTTAAGCCAGCCGCTCCTATCCCCCGTGACAGTGGTGTTATTACTGAGCGGTGTTCTTGGGAGCCGTGCGTAAACACAGGAAATGGGGCACCTGAAAAGCAAATCTGTAGTGAATGTTCCATCTAATTTTCATGGATGGACATAGATTGGACAGTTTATTCACAGGCAAATTCCAAATGCAAATTGCATTATAATCTCCCCTAAGGATTTTGTTTCTTAATGGTTCTCCTCCCTCCTTAGCCACCCACTGCCGGTGACCCAGATCCCTTCCTCTAGAATGAGCTGTCCTCTGCAGAGGAAGCCTTGCCCTGGTGATGGATTTACACCGAACCTTCCACGCCCCCGCTCCCCCTGGCTCTTGAATGCCGAGGTGCCTCTCAGAGGAACCGGTGTGGGGTGAAGTGTGCCTGCTGATGATTTGTGCACCCAGATTTTCCCAGCCTGGAACGCACTAGCCAGCCTGGGGACTGTGACCCGTGACCACACTAGGTCGTACTGTAAGACACCGTTTAGCACAGCAGCCTCCAGGTTTTATGACCATCAAGGGACAGACACATGCAGAGTCAGGGCTCTTTGGCGCGAGGGGGAGGGTGCCTTGTCTCGGTAAAACCCGCACATCGAATGGAAAGAACATGTAACTTGCAATAAAGCAGGGAGGTGAATTCTAGTTAGGGGGCAGGAAACCCCCACTTGGACAGTTTTGCTGAATGTAATTGATTCTAAGTCAGCCACATATTGACATGAGAAAAAAAATCAGATTAGCTAATAAATTATCATGACTTAATCTACAAGTGGATGGTCTAATGGTGGATATATGTTAAAAGAAAGACAGCTGACCTCTACACGAAGCCATCCCAAATACTCTAGAGTGAAGGGCAATTCTTCCCGGAGGGGACACGGGGGGACTGCTTATTTCTACGAATACATAAGAAAGGGGCTCACCTGGACCAGTTCAAAATGATACAGAACACGCGGGCGGAGACGCCTTTGGGTAGCTGGAAAGGAATCAACGCCAACAGCTCTTTCGCTTTCTGGTCCGAGTGTAGGTGGCCGTAACCCGGACTCGGGGAGCAAGGTGCTGGGAAGAGGCAGACATCTGCTCCCCACCCCCACCGCCCACCTCCCACCGCCACGTCCACTGAGCAAGGAGGGCTTGGCTGGTTTCCGGGGCGACTCTGCTCTGGAGCAACCGTGATGCTCTGTCTCCCCTTCCCCCACCCCCGCTCTTTTCGGTCAGATCAGCTTGGCACAACCAGCACAAACAAACTTTGTTAACGGCTTTAAACTTGGAAGGCTCGCTTTTTAAATATTTGCCGCTACATAATTGAAACAGCTGTTTTAATGAGGTACCTACTGTCATCATTTTACCCCGGCTGAGCTGGGTGACAACAAAGCAGTAATAACGAATTCAATAATAATTAACTCGGGTCATCTGCTCATCTGTCACGGCCCATCAGCTTTAGGGAGAAAAATCCCAGTGAACTTCTCTCTTTTGTGAGCTTTCCAAAACTCTGCAATAAAATGCTCAGAGAGGACTCTAGGTAGCCCTTCAAAAGTTCTAAGCAAACTGGTAAGTAGGTTAATTAAATTTTATGCATGTTTAAATGCTAATGATTACATTCCTGACATTACAGTGTAATCTGATATGGAATGATGTCATGCAAGCAGTGGTTTTAGTGCCTGAACACATTTCCACCCCCACGTCGCGCGGCAACTCTGGGCCATTTATCGAAGGGCAGCACGTTGACAGTTTGGGAAAGCCAGGTTTTCACTCAGGTCCCTTAACTTGTCTGATGCATGTTAATCAGGCAAAGTCACAGGAAGCAACTGCTCCAGACCCAGCAGCAGGCCGGGGTGGGGGAGGGGGGCATCGCCAGGTCTCCTTTTGGATGCCCTGCTTCTGAATTCATACCCCTGGTGCTGTGGGGTCAAGGAGCGCCCTGCCTGCCGGTCAGGATTCGAGAAACGAAAGTAAGGTCACGTTCCCCGCTTCCTCCGACACAGTCACCCTCCTGCTACGCCCCCCACCCTGCCCCAACCTCTGCCGTTAGCAGCATTTCACAAGACTGTCGATATTTTCGAACAAGAAAAAGACACACACGCGCACCAGCTTTTGCTGCTATGAAAACGATAGGCATGTGCCAGCTTTGCAGGCAAACGCCTCCAGCTTCACTAGTAAGGTAGGCCAGCGCCTCTGGACCCGTCCCGGGCACGGGGACCCCCCCCCCCCCCCCCGGGGATGTGTTACAACGGAAATCATGATCCTGCAGGTCTGGGCTCCAGCCTGAGAGTCTGTATTTGTAACAGGCTCCCAGCCGAGGTTGATCTGGGGGAAGGAGGACCATGTTCTGGGGACCACGCCAGTCAGCGCTGGACAGAAGGCAGCGGAAAATGTGACACAATTATTCTAAAACGTGGGGCCTCCTTTCTCCACTCAATTCGTTTTTCATCAATTATCTTCATACCTGGTAACAAAGACGGACAGAACTCCTGGTATCTGGATAACGGCCTTACTCTGCACGTGTCAGTGTGTCTGACAAGCAGCAATCCGACAGGGGACCCGGGTCTTTCATGTGTACCGTGAAGCTGATTTTTATACTTTCCGCTTTTCCTCTGAACGAAGCTTAGCCGATGGAGTGCTTTGCTCTTTGGAATTATGTAAAGCAGAGACTACAATATATTTAAAATATTAGACACTCAATCAGAGTATAACAGCATTCCTGTTACAGCCAGTAATAATTATAGTAATAAAGGAATTGTGGCGCTCTACTGATAAGCCCCGAGATGGGAACATTTTTCCCATTCTTGAATTGAGACTCTGCAACTCTTTGATACACAAAAGGGAAGGGTCCGATTAAATTTCTAGGTCTGGTCGTAGCTTTCAGGAACTCGATTTTGCCCCACGTCGGAGAGAACAAAATCTAATAGCACGAGCAGAATCTCTTCCAATGCGAACAGGGAGGCTCCACTGTTTTCCAAATTGGTGAGTTCTCGCCGAATTTCAGCATTACGTCGGATTATGAAGGAAAGTTCACAACTCAAATCCAAGCAGCCCACCTACTGCTAAATGCTTGATTCATAATGCAATTTTCCACAAATTAAGCATTATTGCAGTGTAGGGTTTTTTCTTATTTTTTTTTTTTTCCTGAACAAAACTCAGCTCAAGCCTTCTGTGCAAGCGATTTGAAGAAGGATATTTAAGACAAACAGCACCAGCAGGGGAAACGTATGGCAAAATCCCCCGTCACCAGTAAACAACCCTCTGTGTCCCCATAGCTCTGTTTCCCGATACACCAAAAAGACCTTTAAGATGCCCAGTGCGTTTCAATGAGCATCAAAGCGGGGACGCAGCAGTCAGCCAGTACCCACACCTTGCTTGGGAATTTTACTGTGTTACACCGTCTGCTGACTTCATCAGCTTTTTGAAGAGGTTCCGAAGACTAAGTAGTTTTGCATTTCGACATTAGCCTGGAAAAAAAAAAAAAAAGCGTAAGGTGACAAGCGTTGCTCCCTTGCTCTGTACGGAAACAGAGGAAGCTTGAGTTCATTCCGGGCTAGTCTTTTAAGCTTTAATAACACCAGAACAGTTAAAAGTCTGAGACTGTTAGCTAGTCAAGCAAGCACCTGGGTGGGTTATATGAAAGACAGTGTCGCTGATGAGCAGCTCTCCGATAAACACGCCCTCGCTATCAAGAAGAATACGGATCAAACACCTAAAAGGAAGGGCTCCAACTGTAAAACTCTCAGAAGAAAACGAGGAAGAACCTTCATGACCTTGGATTTGGCGATGCTTTCTTGGACATGACAGAAAAGGACATGGGCAATAAAAAAAAAAAGAGACAAACTGAACTTGGTGATAATTTCAAACTCTCGTTCAACCAAAGGGCACTGTCCAGACCGGGAAGAGGTAGCCCACAAAGGAGGGGAATATTTGCAAATCAGATATCTTAAGAAAAGGTTAACATCCAGAATATAGAAAGTACTCCCGCAGCTCAACCACAAACAACCCAAATGGCAAATGGGCAAAAGGCATGAGTAGTTCTTTGTGTAAGAAGAGGGCCCTATCAACACAAGGAACTATGCTCGATGCTCCCAGTCATTGGGGAAATACAAACAAAGCCACGGGCTGGCACTTAGCGTCCGTTACGACGGCTGTTGTTAAACGGAAGTGTTGGAGAGGACATGGAGAATTGGGAGCACCTGCGCTGCCGGTGGCTGCGAAGTGCTCAGCTTTCCCATAGGAGACGGTGTGGGACCTCCCCAGACAGTAAACACGGAGGGACCAGATGACCCAGCAAGCGTTTCTGAGTGTACCCCCAAAAGAATCGGAAGCAGGGACCTGCGGACGTCGGTGCACCCGCGTTCACAGAAGCAGTGTTCACAGTAGCTGAGAGGCGGAGACAACCTAAGTGTCCACTAACCGAGAATGGGTAAACGAGCTACGAGACATGTCTACAGTGGAGTGTTGTTCGGCCATAAAAGGGGTGAACTGCTTCCACGTGCTTCCGCGTAGATGGATCTTTACGTACATGCGTGCATCCTCCCAGGTAACGTTTCTCTGGCTTCTGCAATGGATCAGACTCCGTGAAACATTCGCGGGACAGACACAAAGCCCTGCCCTCGAAAAGTTCCATGTTGGCTGGAAAACCAGTCATATAAGCAAAGAAATACAACCCGGTACTTCAGTATACCAAAGGATCACAAAGAAAAGGTCTTCGCCATTGAACCAGTTTGTATAAATTCATGCACTCGTTCATCGATTCAGCAAGCATTTCATAAGCGCCCAGTACGTCCCAGATACGACCCTGGGTCCGAAGTGGAGCCATCTTACAGAGCACCCGGGCGGCAGGGGAAATGCATATTTAAAGGTGCAACCATGGTGCCCACATTTCAATATCTAAACATGGACGATTGGCGTTCCATGCTGCACATGGGGGTCCAGCACTGGGGGACGTGCTGGCCGTCTCCTCCCCTGTTTGAAATTGGGGAGTGCACATGTCCAGTGAGGCCCGGTGTCCAGCAGCCCTGTGAGAGCTCTGCAGAAGCGAATAGGTAAGCACTTGCCCCAGCTCAAACGCACTTGGAGTGGAGGGGGAGGTCAGGCACGGATGGGACAGAACCCCCAGCTTGGTTTCCATGCCATCTGCAAGAACCGAGTGGGACTATCCTCACCGAGTGAAGGTGTCAGCTCTGAGGGCACTGACGTCGGTGGTCTGTGTGAGGCCAGCGGACGATTACGTGTATATATATAATATCTACTCGATGTGAGCCAAATTAAAACTATACACATACTTTAAATTTCTAAAGTCAGAGGAAACCAGAAAGTTGAAGTATCTGTTCCTATAAAGCAGGCCGAATTAGCTGTTCTGATGACCAAAGTGGGTGGGACTGCGGGTTTTCCCCCAAGTGTAATCGAACACGTGGACAAAACCAAACCATTAGGAAGGATGTAACCTGGTAAGCGCATTGGCTTTCCAGCCGTGCGGCTCCCGTTAACTCCCTGTTCACCTTGCAGAAAGAAAGGTCTCAGGTACATACACCAGTATCTCGTCCACGGGCTCCTCTGTCCCTGCAGCGGAAGGAACACACACACACGCTTCCGGCATTGGTGTTTTGCTGATCTCTGGAGCCCTTTCTTTCCAACAACCCAGGCACTTGCTACCCCAGGAGGTTCGGAGACCAGCTCGTACTCTTGCCCCCTGGTGGCTTCCAGTCGAATCCGAGAAGCGAAACAACAAACAAGCAAAACTAAGCGTGGTATCATCTCGTGTGATCGCGGTCATTTTACGTAGCTCCCTATCCTCACACCCAAGTTCTCTTCTGCCTGGACCAGGGCTGCTCAGGGCGAGGTCTGCAAGCCCCCCGCTGTGAGCTGGCAGAAGACCAGGCGTGGAGGTGACGTGTTTGGAAACTTCCAAAGGTGTTTGACAGAATCACTTAAATAATACATCTAGTACAAAGAGAAACCGGACTTATGTTTCATGTGCTTTTAATGTCTTTCTCCAGTGGCTCATTTCATTCTATTCTACACAGAGGCCGGGCAGGGACGGGCTGGGGGGGGATGGTTCTCACCTCCTCTTCGTGGAGTGAATCGCTCCAGAAAACTGGACAGTCTGCCCACGCCGCCCCACTAACCTGGGCGCCGCAGTCCCCCGGCACCCCGTCCGACACATTCCACCTGCACACTGGTCCTTGAGCCTGGGTGGCTTCTGAGCAGACACAGTGCAGCCGACCGAAGAGGGCCACGTGTCCTCAACGGTGTTGAACCCAGCCTTGGGCTTGGGGCAGCTCAGCACCAGTAGGACCGGATGTCTCTGGGCCCGGCCGGCTTCCACTTCTCACTCCCCCATCCATGTGCACTCAGAACCCGCAGCTGGGCTGGGGGAAACGCCGGGGACAGGCAGTGCAGGTGCCACGTTGACAGCCCCCCTTGAGCCCCCGTTGAGAGCCAGCTTGGTGGGCTGGCCCAGGGCGCATTAGAGATTCCGCAGGCTTGAAACCCCCGCCGTTGAGTCACTCGGCTCCCCAGACTGTGAGACTCAGTATGACCTCCTGAAGCCTCACAACTTTGGGGCGACTTGTTACATAGCGGTAGGCCACCAGAACACCTGTCCTTCCTCATCCAGAGCGGACACTCCATCTCTGAATTCCTGTGTTTGCTGGCCACAGTATTCACGGGGAACTCAGATTCTGGTGGCATCACTGCCTTCTCATGTGCCACGTGGGCCCCGTGGATTAAAAAGAACGAAGAAGAAAAAGCTTGCTTTCTCTTTCTTTACGGTCGTATTTCCTAGCATGCTGACCTTTAGCTGTGTTTGTTGCTTCATCATTTAAGTCTATATCACAACCACCGATATCAGGGATAAAGCGTGAGCCTCTGTGAATGGGGAAAACGTCCTTCGAAGGTGGAAGGTCCCAGCTAGAGCACCAGACAAATGCCTACAAGGCTCAAAGGATTTTGGACATATTAAATTTGGGGCCGTGATGGACCTTCCTCATGCTGGGCAAAACTATGGCCAACTTAAGGAACCAGAGGTACGTCTTCTCCTAAATATTTTCTTCCGCACACTTCGAGCTCTCATGTATGTGTTCCTCTACGAGCACCGCAGGGGATTGACATAGACTGAGTAACTTACCTAAAGTTACAGAGGCCATCGCTGGAGGTTTGGAATGTAGGCGGTGGAGTGCCAAATGTCTGTGGGGACACGAGGTGTCCAGGCGTGAGGGGACACCTCGGTTCCTCGAGGGAGGCGGCTGAGCTGGTCTGCAGGCCACCCCGGCTTAGTCATTTGGGCAACTTTCAAAACTCCACAGCCACTGCTCTGAGAGATTGGCGAGGAGTAACTCGGCCAAGTGATCTGTAGCGAAGGCAGCGAGAATGCCGGAAGGGTACAGAAGTTGAAGCGCACGTTAGGCAAAGGATCTGTGATTATATAAAGAACCCATATGTGCAAACGAGGTGAGTTGTACGAGCAATGTTTTCTCAACCGTCATTAGTAGAACTGTCTAAATATTTCAAAAAGTAGCATCGTTTCCGCGTCTTTAGGTTCAAATGGTAACCCAAGATGAGGTTAGCATGCGTGATCCATTAGAAACGCTGCTGTAATGAATAGGTACAAGTTTAATTAGCATATGAATTGTTTGCATGGAAGTGTAATCACTAAACGACTGAAAATACTTTGTGCTCTCGAATAGGTGACGCCTCTGCTTTGCAGTTACCCTCAGAATCTGCACACAACAGTCTTCTTCCCCGGTTGCACAGAGACGCCGTCCCAAATGACCCTGGCGCTGGGCGCTGGGGCTCGGACCTGACTCGTTTGGAGTCTGCATGGTTTGGGGGCTGGGGCATCACCTGTGGCCCTTCCTGTGCTCCGGGACCAGCAGGGACACTTCGGGGACACGGACACCGGCCCCGCTCCCAGGATGTCATTCCCTTTGCTCCGTGGTGAGGCCCAGGACTCTTGCTTTTAAATCTCAGAAGCTGACTCCCACGTGCTTCTACAGACAACACCTGACGGGCCCTCGAGGGTCAGAGAATTTTATAATGAGGACTTCAGGCGATTAACCCGGAGGATGTTTTCAGATCACATAGAAATTGTGGTGATGGGTACTCTTGGGCTCAGTGGAGCCCCTGGAGGTTTCTCCCCCAACTCAGGATTTGGTTGTAAGAATTCCAAACACATTTTCCTAAGAAGCTGCGTCTGGAGCAAAAATATTGTCAGAGGTGTGGCCGTGTGCTTATTATTTCCAACAAAGAATGGGGTTTACTTCCAGAAACAGGTGGAATGGGTACAACACTGAGTTACTCTGCATAGTGAGTTAGGGTTTAGAATTCAGGGCATTTGCACTGCATGTCCAAGGGGGCTGTGGCCGGCGGAGCCCCGTGAGGCAGGTGGGAATCACCCCCCGGTGTTTTGTGGGAGCCGGGGGAGGGCGCTGGTTTACCCACCGTGCTGAGGCTCGGAGTTGTAAATTAGAGAACCAGATGCATAATCTGGGAACTTTTCCATATTCATTTTCAGATGAGGTGAGATCTTCAGCCAAGCGGCCGCACCTAACAGCACGGTTTACACCTGCAACAGAACCGTCAGTGGCCCGTAGGCCAGCCCGGCCATGGCACCTCCCTGCTCCCTGAACAAGACAAGCCGTGTGTCATGGAGGCATGTGAACACAGAATCGTCCGACTCTTATGGGTTCTCATAGGAATCGCCGTTGGCTCCGATTCAGAAGCAATTGAGAGATATTACTCCTTGGGCTTCTGTGCGGACTCGATCCCCGTGTCCTCTCCCCAGAGGCCAGCAGCCTGGACTGGCTCTCCTGTCTTCAGCCTGGACGGACACCATTTTGTCACTGTGTTCTCCCCACCGTTGACCTTATGTCACTGCCCTGCCCAGTGTCATGGCCTGAAATGAGTCCCCTCAAAATTCAAATGATGAAGCCCTAACCCACAAAGTGACTGTGTTGGAGACAGGGCCATTGAAAGGGTAATTAAGGTTAAATGAGATCCTCCCAGTGGGGCTAATCCGAGCGCTGGTGTCCCCAGAAGAGGAGCTGGAGTCACGAGACGGGCAGGCTCAGAAAAGAGGCCCGGTGGGGACACAGTGGCAGGATGGCCGTCGGCGGGCTATTCAGAGACCACCAGAAACCAAGCCTGCAGCACCTTGACCTGGGATGTCCCGAGCCCCAGCACTGAGGGAGAAAAATGGTCTGCTGCTTAGCCCTGTAGTCTGCGCTGTCTTGCGACGACAACCCCACCAGCCGTCGCCCTGGGTGAGACCCGTCCTCTCCCGACCCCGAGGAAGCAAGTAACGGGGCAGAAAGGCGGGAAATGTGGCCACTGAGTTTCAGCATAAAATCACGCCCCTGACATCAGGTGACCTCTCCTTGCTAACTGAATTTTAAAATTTTGTAATTTTAGTTGATTCTGTGCTATATGCTTCTGCTATAAATACTGTCTACTCTGCTCAAGTCACTAAGTTACCTGTAATTCAAACTACGTAATTTTCTTCTCTTTTTAAATACCACCTCCATTTCCAACACAATGTCTCAGATCTTCTCAGATTTATCGTCTTTGTCATTATTTCTTGATGAGGAAGCATCCCTCCTCTTTTCCCAAATTAACCCCTCAACCTATTACCTCAGTTACATCTTTCCAGCTATTTCTAAGAACTTGATCCACTGCATTTTATCTATCCCCTTTGTAATTTTTTTCGATTCTCACAATGAATCCTTCATGTTTTTACTCTTCATGTACAACTATATAGGACTTCCACTTTCAACTCTGGCTTTAAAGATCATGGAAATTGTCGCTTCTGTCCTGTAATAAGAAAAAAGCTGGATAAAACCCTATAGCCAACAACGTTCTATGAACACATGAGAGAACTCGGGTCACAGAGAAATCTGCCTCCCTGAGGTCTGGAGAGAGATGTGATACAGAGCCTCACCCCCCCCCTCCCCGCCCCCACCAGGAGTGTGAAGTGCAGGGCAGTCCAGGGCAAGTCCTGGTGTTGATGAGGCTGAGAGAGACCCAAGCGAGAGTGAAAGACTCCTGTAGGAAGTCCTGGGGGGACTCTGAGGAAGGCACCCAAATGTCTCTGGAAAGGCAGGAGAGGGATCATGAGGAAACAGGCAGGGGGTTCTCCATGTGGGCACGAAGACTGTCCCAGACATGTGTCCCACCTGGAGGGCGGCCGCTTCTCCAGCACCAACTGGGACGGGGGATGGGGAAGCCTGGTGGGGATGGCAAGGATGTGGACCCCACTTCCCCTGGCACCTGGCCTCACAGCGGCTCCCGTGGTCCCGGCTGAAAGGGCTGCAAGACCAGACTTCCCGAGGAGCAGGGTTAGGGAAGCCTGAAGTCTGCAGGAAGACGAAGGCACAGTCACCGGAGGAATGTGAAGCAAATCAGAGAAAAACGGGGGAATTCTTGTTAATCTAAGACAGAGCAGTTTGGAGCGGGAAAAATCATGAAGGATGGAGGGAAACATTCCATGATGAGGAAGGGGTAAATTCTCCAAAAAGATAGCAATCTTAAACATGTATGTACCTAACAACAGAGCAGCAAAATACATGCGGCAAAAGCCGTTGAACAGAAAGGAGAATCAAAAATTCACTGCTACAGGAGGGGTTTCTACATCCTCGTTTATGATACATCAAACAGGCAGAAAATCAATAAGCATAGAGCTTTTTTGAACAGCACTACCAATCAATTTCATCTGATTGGAATTTGTAGATCACTCCATCCAACAACAGCAGAATACACGTCCTTTTCAAGCTAACTTTGGACATTCACCAAGTTAGATCAAATTTTGGGCCATCAGACACACTATAATGTCTTTAAAAAGAACAAAATCACACTAAGTATGTTTATAGACCCCAGCAGAATTAAATTAGCAATCAATACCAGAAAGATACCTTGAGCATAGGCAAATATTTGGAGATAAATAAAACATGTCTATAAAACATGTGTCAATGAGAGAGGTCTTATAGAAAATAAAAAAATAACTAAATTAAATGAAAATACAACTTAAAATTTACAAGATGCAGCAAAAGCAGTGCTTAGAGGAAAATGTATAGCATTAAATGCATACATTAGAAAACAAGAAAGACCTAGGATCATAACTAAGCATTGGGAAACTGGAGAAAGAAAGGTTTATAACTGAAAATGAGACGAAAAAATGAAATAAAAATTAAGCAAGAAATCAATGGCATTGAAAAGAAGGCAATACACAGCATCAGTGAAAACATTAGTATATACTTCTTAAAAAAGCAATAAATCTGATGGAATCTACAGCAACTATGCAGACCCATCCTTGAGAGAGGCCCAGTGAGCATCATTTTAAAGGTGGGACAGATGTCGATGTACAACAGTTAATTTCTTTCCCTTATGACAGCAATAAACAATTGGAATTTCAAATAAAAATGTTTTTTTAAGTTAATTTATTTATTTTGAGAGAGATAGAGAGAGAGAGAGAGAGAGAGAGAGGACAGAATCCCAAGCAGGCTCTGCACTGTTAGCACAGAGCCTGACACAGGGCTCGATCCCATGATCTGTGGGATCATGACCTGAGCTGAAGTTGGATGTTTAACCGACTGAGCCACCCAGGCACTTCTCAGATAAAAATAATTTTTCAACTATCATTAAAAAGTGAAATACTTAGATATAAATCTAACAAAATATGTACAGCATTTATATGTGGAAAAATTCAAAATTGATGAAAGAAATCAAAGATCAAGGGATATTAGCCATTCTGACAGGTGTCAGGTGGTATCTCATTGTGGTTTTGGTTTGTATTTCCCTGATGATGAGTGATGTGGAGCATTTTTTCATTTTGTCGGTTGGCCATCTGGATGTCTTCTTTGGAGAAGTGTCTATTCGTGTCTTTTGCCCATTTCTTCACTGGATTATTTGTTTTTTGGGTGTTGAGTTTGATAAGCTCTTTATAGATTTTGGATACTAATCCTTTATCTGCGGGGGGGAGGTGGGCTAAATGGGTAAGGGGCGCTAAGGAATCTACTCTTGAAATCATTGTTGCACTGTATGCTAACTAATTTGGATGTAAATTAAAAAAAAAAGAAAAATAAAACAAGTTAATAAAAAAAAGATCAAGGGAGGGAGAGATTTTTTTTTTGGGGGGGGGTTGGAAGACTCAATATTGACAAGATGTCAATTATTTCCAGCTTAAGCTATAGATTTAATAAAATCCCTACTAAAATCCCCAAATCCTGTTTTGTAGATTTCAACAAACTCACTGTAAAGTTCATGGGAAACGTGCCACACTATCCTGGGCAGGGTCTTACACGTGGAGACTGTCACGGGAGCCAATGCCAGCAGGAAGTGCTGAATTCCTAGAAGCTCAGGTCTGAGGCAAAGCTCCAGGGGGACACAGTCATAGAAGAGTGTCCATAATAGTAAGAGACTTACCTCAAAGAGCTCAACCAACTTCCCTCAACAAACATCAGACAAAAGCACCCCAGACTTCCCGCAGGAGGGGAGAAGGCAGCATTCTGTAATAAGGCAGAACACTCCATTCTTGTTAACAAGGTCTGGACACAGCAGGATGAGTTAACACAGGGGAAGCTGCTTGTCAGGGTCTAACTGACCAGGGGGATGGGGAATGCCCGCGTCCAGCCCCTTCCAGCCTTCCTGTTCCACGTGAGGGTGTTGAACAAACCTGAGAAGTGTGCGTGAAGCCCGCAGTCCTCTACAGCCGGGGCCCCGATCCTAGGGCTATAGACATTCCCCTCCCACACTCACCACCACACCACTAAAGAACCAGTTACAGAAGTTCCTTCCACCCAGCGTGTCATGCTCAGCTAGCGAGAAAAAATTACAAGGTACACTGAAAGGCAAGAAACACAATTTGATAAGACAGAACAACATCAGACCCGATGTGGCAGGGATGTTGGAATTACCAGGCCGAGGATTTAAACACAACCGTGATGATATGCTCAGGGTTCCATGGATAAAGTAGCCAGCATGCAGGAAGAGACAGCAGTGTGAGCAGGGACATGGAAATCCCAAGGAAGAGCCAAAAATAACACTGATGATAAACAAAACAAAACAAAACAAAACACTGCACGGGAGTGTAGAACGCCTTTGGGTAACCCATCGGCAGGCTGGACATGACTCAGGAAGGACACCCTAGGCTCTAGGACATGTCAATAGAATCCTGGAGAACCTAAAGGCAGACACAGCAAAGACTGAAGAACACAGAACTGAATATTCACAGACTGTGGGGCAACCACAGGCATGATGGCAACACCAGAAGTGGAGGAAAAGAAGGAACATTTGAGACAATAATGATGGAGAATCTCCCCAAATTACTATCAGACACCAGACCACAGATCCAGGCAGCTCAGGGGGCACTAAGCAGTGTAAGCATCCATAACACCATATCTGGGAATATCATTTTAAAACCATAGGAAACCAAGAATATAGAAAAAAAATCCCCGAAGAAGCCAGAGGAGAAGCACATCTCACCTATAGATGAACAAACAGAAGAGTTACATCTGGCGTCTTAAAACGCAATCAAGTAAGGAGACAGTAGAATGAAATATTTAAAATATTTAGAGAAAGAAAAGGCCCCAGAATTCTGTACCCTGAGAAATTATCCTTCAAAAGTGATGAAGAAATAAAGACTCCAAGACAGACCATATTGAGGGCATTTGCTTCCAGAAGACTTTTCTTGCAAAAATGTTAAGTGAGATTATTTAAAGAGAAGGAACATAATATAGGTCAGAAACTGAGATCTCTATAGAGCAAGAAAGAGCATCAGAAAAGAAACAAGTCAAAGTAAAATAAAAACGTTGGTTTTTCTTATTTTCAGTTGCTCTAATACCTAACAGTTTGCTCATAATAATAATACCAACAGCAAATATGATTAAGTATGCTTATGTACGAGTTGTGACTTGGTTAAATAAACATTTCTTAAGTAGAGCCCTGGGGTTTCTGATGGTGAACTGTGGTTCAACAGAACCAGAGGAGAGTGAAACAGAGAAGTTTATCACTCGCGTGTCCCGGAGGAGATGCACAGCACAAGTCAAGGGGCCGCGTGGAGAGTCAGGGCAGGTGCAGGCAGAGAGCTTGGCAGGGTGGGGGCACATGTTGTCTCAGGGTCCGTGGGAGAGGGCATAGGTGTTGGGACAGCTGAACAGCCGCATACAGCAGGATAAATCTGGACACAGAACTTACAATCTCCACACAAATCAACTCAGATGGATCCAAGATTTAAATGTAAAATACAAAACTATAAAACAGCTAGAGATCACACAGGAGAAACTTCAGGGGACCTTGGGTGTGGTGGTGACTTTTTATATTAAAAAAAAACCATGAAAGAAAGAACTGATAAACTGAACTTCATTAAAATCAAAAACACGTCTGAGAAAGACAATGTCAAGAGATTAAGACACACCACAGATGGGGGGAAATATTTACAAAAGACACATCCGATGAAAGACTGTTACCAAATATACAAAAAAAAAAAAACCTCTTAAAACTCGATAAGAAAACGAGTGAATTAAAAAGCGTGCCAAAGACCTTAATGGAGAGCGTGGTCAAAAAGATATGCGGATGGCAAGTAAGCATATGAGGATACATTCCTCACCACGTGTCAGCAGGGAAATGCACATAAGGCCACCGGACACTACCATGCACCTGTTAGAACAGCCCACGTCCAGGGCGCTGACCAGGCCAAGTGCCGACGGGCTGTGGAGCCTCAGGAGCTCGTGCTCACCGTTGGTGCGCACGCAACATCGTGCGGCCACCGCGGGAGCCAGCTTGGCGGTTTCTCACAAAATTAAACATATTCTTACCACGGGATCCAGCAATTTCACTCTCTGATTTTTATCCAAAGGAGTTAGAAACTACATTCACACAAAATCCTACACAGGGATATTTATAGCAGCTTTATTAACAATTACTAAAACTTGGAAGCAACCGAGGTGTCTTTCAGTAGGTGATGGATTATTAAACCGCGGTCCATCCACACAATGGAATATTATTCAGCAGTCAGAAGAAATGAGCTGACAAGCCATGAGCATCCATGGAGGAACACTGACTGCATATCTCTAACGGAAGGAGGCCGATCTGAAAAGGCTACGTACTGTATGGTTTCAAACGTGTGATATTCTGGAAAAGGCGAAACTATGGAGCCAGTAAAAGGACCAGTGGTTTCCAGGGTTTAGAGGGAGAGAGGGGTGATTAGGGGGAGCACAGAGGACTTTTAGGGCAGTGAAACTACTCTGTATGAGGCCACAATGGGGGATATGTGACATCAAGCATCTGTCCAAGCCCACAGAAGGTACAGCACTGAGAGTGAGCCCTAATGTAGACTGTGGACTTCCAGAGATAATGACGAGTCAATGTAGGTCCGTCAATTATAAAAACGCACCACTCTGGAGGGGGTGTTGGTAATTGGGGAATCTCTGCCTGTGAGAGGGTGGGGGTCCATGGGAAATCTCTGGACCTTCCTCTCAATTTTGTTGTGAGCCTAAAACTGCCCTAAAAAATAAAGTCTTAATTAAAAAAAAATGTAAAGGCAAAAGACCTGGGAGAGCTAACATAATACTGAAGAACAAAATGGAGAGCTCTTTCCAAATTTCGTATAAAGCAGCGGTAATGAAAACAGAATGGCGTTGATAAAAGACCAGACACACAGGTCAACGGAACAGAACTGAGAACCCAGACACGGACCCACACAAATATAGTCAGTTGATGTTTGACCAAGAAGCAAAATCTGTTAGCTGAATCAAGATAGTCTTTTGAACGGACGGTGCTGGGAAATTGGACGCGCATCTGTGATCATCATCTCCCATACAAAGACATTACACTTTTCACAAAAATTCGCTCGACAGGTAAGTTGGCATTTTTAAAATAAAAACCTCTGCTTCGTGAAATGCATAGTCAAGAGACTCAACAGCCCAACCACAGATAGGAATATGTTTGATAAATGGCTTGTATCCAAACTATACAAAGAATTTTAAACAATCAATGGTAAAATTACAAACTCTCGCGAAGTCGTCAATATATCTGAACAAAGACCTCAAAGAGTAGATAACAGATAGCAAATCAACTCACAAAAAGAAGATCGGCGTCACTTGCTATCACGGACTCACAAATGATCACACTGACATACCGCTACACATACGTTAATGGTTCCGATAAACAAACAACAAATGGCCAGCACCAGTCGCCGGTGAAGATACAGACCAACATGGGGTGTCACTCATGAATGGCACGGAAGGAATACGGTGCAGCCGCTGTGAGAGACAGCTTCGCAGTTTCTTACAAAGATAAACATAGTTTTACCATGTGATCGAGTGATTGCACTTAACCGTGTCGACCCAGTTGTTTCCGAGTTTTATGTCCACAAAAGAAATCCTTCATGTGAATGTGTAGAGCGGCTTTATTCGGCATGGCCCCGAAACTGGAATTAATCCCGACGTCCTCCAATAGGTGAGTGGGTCAGCAACTAGGATGCGTCCAGACGATGGAAAATTGTTCAGCAATAACAAGGAATGAGCTAGCGAGCCACAAAAAGTCGTGGGTGAATCAGAGAGGCACGTTACTCAGGGGAAAGAAGCCAGTCTGCAGCCACACCATATGATCCTATTTATAGGATATTCTGGGGAAGGCCCAACTGTGAAGAAGGTAAAAGGAATCAGTGTTTCCAGGGGGTAAGTGGAAGGGGGGAGGGCCCCCTAGAGGAAGCCCGGGGGATATTTTAGGGCAACGAAACGCTTCTCGAAGATTTTGTGATGTGAATACCTGACACTGTGCATTTGTAAAGCCACCCAACTCTAGAGCACAGGGTGAACATGAATGTTATGCAAAATTTTAAGAAATCGTGTAGGGTCCCAGATGGAATGCAACACGTGACACAAATAATTTAACTGTAGTAAAGCTACGTGACATGACCTCACTGGAGAGGGGAGGAAACAGTGCTGCCCTAGCCAAGTGTGGACACGGGTCTGTAGAACTAGCAGCAGAAGGTGTCCGTGAGCTGCTGTTGGTGGATTTGCTTCTGTGGAGCTCTGGGGTAGCGGTTCTGACGTGCGTTCCGGAACCAGACGGTCAAGTCAGTGGGTGGTGGAGGCTGAAGCAAAGCCTAGAACGATCCACAGGTTCTGGATTAGATTTAGCCATAGGCAACGCAGATGGTTACGGACAGAGATATTCGTGGATGTGCGTACGGGACACGGGTTGGTGCACATGCCCGTCTGCAGCTCTGTCTGCTGAGGGGCTCCAAGAGCCTCTAGGCCACCTGGAGCTCAGATTGCGGTTTCTTTCTCTTTCTTTTCTTAAAGTTCATTTATTTCTTTTGAGAGAGAGAGGCAGTGTGTGCAAGCATGTGTGGGGAAGGACAGAGAGAGAGAACCCCAAGCAGGCTCAGCACCTGGCGTGGAGCCTGACGCGGGGCTCGATCTCACAAACTGTGGGATGACGACCTGAGCTGCAATCAAGAGTCCAACGCTCAACATCAGGTGTCTCTCATATCGCAGTTTCTGATACCCTTCTCCAGCGTAGAACCAGAACTTCTTGGAAAGATGGCTGATTCTAGAACCAGGAAGGAGATATATGAGAGGATCCTGGAGCATCCTGGAGTGTCAGAAAGCAGAGCTCATGATGATAGGGGCATATCGATGGGGCAGAGGACGCGTCTGGAAACGTTCCCGGTGCCCGAAGCTGGAACGAGTTGAGCGATGGGTAATAGAGGGACATTGGATTATAAGCGAAAGTATAAGGCGCCTGGGTGGCTCGGTCGGTTAAGTGTTTGACTCCGGCTCAGGTGACGATCTTGTGGTCCCTGAGTGAGTTCAAGCCTGTATCCGGCTCTGTGCTGACGACTCGGAGCCTGGAGCCTGCTGCGGATTCTGTGTCTCCCTCTCTCTCTGCTTCTCCTCCGCCCACGCTCTGTGTCTCTGTGTCTCTCAAAAATTATTAAAATTTGTGTCTCTCAAAACGTTATTAAGAAATTTTAAGAAAAATCCCAACTGAAAGTCATTCTATAAAATGCCTCATCCATCATCTACAAAACTGTCAAGTTCATAAAAAAAAAAAAAAAAAAGAGGAAATTCTGGGAAACTGTTACAGCCAAGATAAGCCTAAGAAGACATGATGACCTTTATTGTTTAAATTATTTGAGATTATTTTTTTTACCAATTTTAAATGTACTTTAATAAATGTATGTATAAAATTTTCAGTGACTGCATCTATAATGATTTCTGCATAGTTACCATGAATCAAGTTATGTATCCAATGTTTTTCATTACTTTTTAAAATTCAGATTGTTCTTGGATTTTCTATTTATATAATCATCTTTCAGCTATTTATTTACTTATGATATTGCATTAAGTAGAGCCACCAGTAAGAAGCACTTCTCTACTGCTCTTGATTTTAATGTAAGTGACTTCGACAGATCAGTATTTAAAACTGTCTTTTTCCATTGGTTTTTTAGTGAACGTACTTTATATTTTTAAATAGTTTCCTTCTTATTACTGTTTTTTGCATAGGTTTTCTCCCCGTAATCAGGAATGACTTTCACATTTACCACATGTTTGCGGTGTTTATGATCACCCATGCTGAGGTTTCGATCTTTAATTTGTGGGTCTCGTGAGTTATTTTGTTATTTTTCCTGATTTTTAACTGTTTCTGCATTCCTAGAATTAAATATTACTTGATCCTAATTACTTATTTTTTGGTCAGTTTTACTTGTAGATTTCAATTACTAATATTTTATGCAGCTATATTCATATTTAATATTAGCCTCTAATTTCTATTTTTTTTGTATTTATCAGGTTTGGTAATAATTTGTTCTGTTTTAGTAAAATGGTCTAGGGAATATTTTATGTTTTTTTGCTTCTGTTCTTGAATAGCTTAAATAACACTGGATTTATTGACTATTTAAATGTTAAAACCTGAAACGATTTTACATTTTATCTCTTTTAAGTCTGATCTTTAATATCTTTTCAATTTTTTCTTTGATAGCAGTGTGCTCACATTTTCTAATTCTTCTTGGGTCCTTTTTATCATGTGTGTTTTACCAGAAGATTATTTACCTTCTTTATGTTTCATCAGTTATTTTCCTGGAGTTATAGCTAATATTTACTACTCATTGTTTTTACTCTTCTGTGTGTTCATTACATTTCTATGCCCTTAGGATTGCACATTTGCTCTGTACTTGGGTTCTCGTACATTTTAATTATATTTCTATTCTGATGAAAGGGCACCTCGTAGAAAATGTACCTTTTTATCAATTTTGTTTCCTATCTTATTAGTTTAATCTCTATTGATTTCATTTTTATCATCTTTATCACTCTCACTTCCTAGGTTCTTTTGGTTTGTTTTGATTTTCTTTTTCTAGCTTCCCAAAATGAATACACATTTCCTTTAGATTTGTTTTGTTTTGTTTTTCTTCTTGTTGTTGATAACAAAACTTGAGAACTTCGGCAGTGTCCCACATTGTGGTAATAAATATAATCCCATCTCCTGGATATTGGTTTCAAGATAGATTATAATGTCAGTCTTCATTCTCTCCATTGTTCAAAATGTGAGGCGGGAATTCTTTATTTCAATTAGATTATTATTTCTTTTTTTCTAAAAAATATTAAATTCTGTACATTACAAAATGTATGGGTTCAAGTAAAATTATCTAGGCTTGCAGATCAAATGATCTTTCACGTAGAAAATCTTAAAAGTTACATACACATCTGATGGGGTGATGAGCATACCCCGGTGAGTTGTGAGACATGAAATTCACACAAAAAATCAGTTGCATTCTACACACTGACAATGAACAATCCAAAAAGGGAATTAAGAAAATAATTCCAGTGCTCGCTTCGGCAGCACATATACTAAAATTGGAACGATACAGAGAAGATTAGCATGGCCCCTGCGCAAGGATGACACGCAAATTCGTGAAGCATTCCATATAAAAAAAAAAAAAAAGAAAATAATTCCATTTACAATAATATGAAAAAGAATAAAAGACTTAGGAATTAACTTAACCATGGAGGTGAAAGATCTGTATACTGAAAATTGGTGAAAGACATCAAAGAACACACAAAGACCTAGCGAGACACCCTCAGCTCCTGGATTAGAAGACTTAAATTGTCTGAATCTCAGTACTGCTCACAGTGATCTACATATTTAATGCAATTCTTATTAAAATCCAAAGGGCTTTTTTTATTTTTTAATTTTTTTTCCCCTTTGTGGGCTTAATGTGGGTAGGGTAAGTCAAACAATCTCAAAAAAGAAGAACAGGTTGGGGCTCCCATGTCTTGATTTCAAAACTTATTACAAAGCTACATAAATCAAAACAGTGTGGTTGTGGCAGAAAGATAGACACATACACCCAAGGAATAAATTAGCCCAGGAACAAATCCCACCATATATGATCCAAAAACTTTCAACAAGGGTTTCGAGACCATTTGGTAGGGAAAGGACAATCTCTTCAATCAACAGTCTTGGGAAAATTGGGTATCCATAAGCAAAAGAACGAAGTTGTACCTCACCCAACACCAGATACAAAAGTTTACTTAAAATGGATCCAGAACCTAACTGTCTGGACCTGGAACACCCCCAGTGAGCAGATGAACTCTGCTGTAAAAGCAGAGCTTTTAAAGTTAAAAGTTAGAGCGCTGCACTAACCAGAGCTACCCGACTTAGTGATAAATTGTAGAATGCCCAGTTCAATGTGGGTTTCAGAGAAAGGAATAATTTTTAATGTAAACATGTCTTGTAAGATACGCATATTGAAAATTTACTCATTGTTTATCTGGAATCCAAATTAAATGGGTATCCTGTGTTTTATCTGACAGGCTGACTCTATACCTGACCCATAGGACATGGCAGTAAGCAAAATCATTGTTGGTCTTGGCTTCATGCGAAGAGACTAAAAAAAGTATCTCCTGAAAATTACCATTTCGAAGCTGTCCCTCATGCCTCGAGCAGAGTGGCCCTGAATGCCCCTAGCTAGAAATTTCCATACAAAGGGTCCTCTATTCCAACTTGTAGAATCAAACACAAGTCTTTACTGAGGGAAACACCCTAAAGTTAGGCTTCAAAGAATTTCCACAGAAAGCATTTAAGAAACGTGAGCTTGATTTAAAAAAAAAATATGACAAGATTGAGCAAAAATTGGCAGGAACAACCACAAAGATCCGTCCACGTGGCGGGATAGAGCCTAGAGATAGACCCACTTGCACACAGCCTACTGATCTTCCGCAAAGGGGAAAAGGCAACACAATGGAGAAAAGGTCGTCTTTGTAACAACTGGTGCTGAACTACTGGATGTCCACATGCAAACAAAAGAATCTAGACACAGACCTTACCCCCTTCACAGAAATTGATGGGGAACGGATTATGGACCTAAATGCAAAACGCAGAGCTGTAAAATCTTAGCACAGAACACGGGAGATCGTACAGATGGCCTTGGGTTCGCCTGCGACTTTTCAGATGCAACCCTGAAGGCATGGTCTATGAAAGTAATAATAAGTTCATTTAATTAAAATGAAAAAAAACTTCCGCTATGTGAAAGACACTTAAGGAAATGGACAGACAAGCCCCAGACTGGAAGAAAATATTTGCAGAAGACACATCTGATAAAGGACTGATATCCAGAATATATAAAGCACTCTTAAAACTCAACACTAAGAAAAGAAAGAACCTACCTAGAAAGCAGGCCAGAGACCCGAACGCCTCACCAGAGAAGATATACGGACGGCAAGAAAGCGTGCCACATGATGCCCCACACCGTATGCTGTCGGGGATTTGCACATTACGACAAGGGCACACCAGGTACATCTATTAGAAAGACCCAAACCCACAACACTGACACTGGGTGGCTCAGTGGGTTAAGTGTCTGACTTTGGCTTAGGTCACCATCTCGTGGTTCATGAGTTCGAGCCCTGTGTCGGGCTCTGCGCTGACGGCTTGGGACCTGGATCCTGCTTCTGATTCTGTGTCTCCCTCTCTCTCTGCCCCTTCCCCCAACTTGTGCTCTCTCTGTCTCTCTCAAAAATCAAAAACCTTTAAGAAATGAATTGATAAAAGACAAAAATTCTCACATTTGAGAGGCCCAATACCACCTCATAGGGATAAATAAAAAGGAAATACATTCTATCAAAGACATTTTGCAACTGCTCACAAAAAATCTATCAACTTAGAATTTTCTAACTATGAAAGTATTTCTCTATAAAAAGGGTAAAATCAAAACATTCTCAGCCAAATATAAACTGAAGAGAGTTTACTAATAGCAAAAGCTCACAAAGGAAGCTTCTAAGGATGTCCTTCAGGAAGACCAAAGCCATGTCTCAAATATAAGCAAAGTGAGTTAAAAACTATGGCAGTTATGTGGGCATGTCTAATATAGTTTGGCGATATAAAATGACAGTAAAAATATTTAATTTGTCTGGTTACAAAACTGTATAGAAATTAAATTTATATTAACAACAGCAAATACTGTTGAGAATATAGGGTTCTCAGACTGTTGAAAAGGATAGTGGAGTAAAATAACGGTAGTCTTCAGAATGTTCAAAAGTCTTGGCGAAATTTTTGGAATTGCTCTTAAAAAAAAGAAATAGAGTGCCTAACTTCCAAATTACTAGGAGAGAGACGGGGGAGAGAAATGAAGAGAGCAACAGTGGAAAATTATGTTAAAAAAAAGTAAGAAGCTGAAAGTCAAAATTCAAGGTGAATTTGAATAATCTGGCTCTCCCAATAAGTAGAAATGGAATAAGCCTTTAGGTGGAAGTGTCATATGCAGAGGTGCCCTTTAAAAAAACCAAACAAAATGCCTTGGAATATAAACCCAGCAAAATATGGGCAAAACTGTGGAGAACATCACAGAGCTTGGCTGAAGGATATGAACAAAGAATTAAATATGTGAAGACGCTGCCTTGTTGAGAAATCAGGACACTGAGAAAAAAAAGATGTCAGCTCCTCCCACATGTGTGTAAATTCTCGTGTCCTGCTCTCACCACCAACAAGACTCTCACAAGCGGTTCTAGAGTCTATAGACTAGAGTCTATATTCTTGAAGAATAACCAAGTTCCTCTCACAGCCGCCCAGCACGAGCAGGTGCAGGGGCCACCGGGCACCTCGCTTGAGCTCGGCGCCAGACAGCGGGCCAGGGGACCGAATAAAACACAGAAATACCCTCTGGATGTTGGAGCCCAGAGCCTGCGTGTCTCCTCAAGGTCGTACCAGCCCGTGGTTATCAAGACGCGCTCCCTCGGTGGGCAGGTTCAGCCTCGCCCGGGAGCCCGTGAAAATGCAGATTCCCGGGCCTCGTGCAGAACCAGGGACACTGCACGGCCACGGGTCCGCGCTGTGACTCCAGGCTCCCTCCAGTCGGACAAACCCTGGTCCCCAGAGAGGTCTAAGCGTCGGCCTCAGGAGCTCCAGGGGGAATGGGGTTTCGCTTGACTTACCGTTTCTCATCGATGAGGACGCAGACCCGATCACGTGACACGTTCACCGGTCGAAAACTGATATGACACAGATGATTTTGCCTCAAAGGAATGGCAGGGATATCTGCCCAGGAGAGGAGAGGACTCCGGAGGCGAAGGCTGTCCCGCCCTGAGACACGGTGACCAGTTGTGCGCCTAACTTAATCATGTGACCCTGGCATCACTAAGTTTACCCTGACACCTTCCTCTGAACCAGTTCTGTGTTTTACTGGCTCCCTCATTAAAGATTTACTGCATCTCTGACAAATGCTCACTGTCCACGTCTATAAAAGAAATGCTGTCACCTCTTGGAAAAGTGCACTTGGCACATGACAGGGCGTGAGTGGAAGCGGACTATTTCATCATCGGTGTTAGCAAACTGCTTATCCAGACGGAAGTGAAATTGTCTCGCAGCCCACCCCGTCGGCAATCTCCAGCCAATTCTAGTCGTGTACTGAGAACATCGGCATGAGTCACAAAACTCTCACGAGAAAAACCAGTACAATAATTTTCCAACCTTGAGATGGGGGGAAAAAGGTGTTAAGCTGGAGACAGAAAACAAACCTTGAAGGAAACACACACACACACACACACACGCAGAAAACAAAGCTAGAAATTCAACCACATTAAATTAAGAGCTCCCGTGTCTCAAAATACACAAGGAAAACAGTGAGGAGACAAGCCATAAACTGGGAGTACAGATTTGTAACACATTTAACTAACAAAGGATTAATCATCGAAATATATTAAAAAAAAAAAAACAAAACTTCGCCAAATCAGTAATAAAACGGCAAACAACCTAATAGGTTCACAGCAGAGGAAAAAATATGGCAAATAAACACATGAACAGATGCTTAACCTCATTAGTAATCTGAGAAATGCAAATGAAAACAATAATGAGATACCATTTGCACCCACCAGATTGGCAAAAGTTAAAAAGTCTGACGATAGTACTTGTTGCTGAGGATGGGGCCTTGAGAGCCCTTTGGCTCGGCTCGGAAGGATGGCAGTTGGCAGAGTCACGCTGGAAACGACGTGGGCGCCAGCTAGCCAATTCCCGGATCCCACCGGCCGGCTCGCCCAGACACCTCCCTGCTCGGCTCCACCAGGCCGCGGAAGCGAGACTTGGCCGCGTAAACGAGACTTGCGTCGCCGGAGCTGAGCAAGCCGGACATCGGAGGGCTGACCCACAGGAGGCCAGACAGGAAGCCGCGCGTGTCCACCGTGAGCGCCCCACACGGCGCACCTCCATCCGGCAGCGTCCCCGGCCAAGGCTTATTGTACCGGAATCAAGGTGAACGATCGTCTTGCACTAACAGAAACACGAAACAGCATCGCCTTTTCCTGACACTGCTGGGGTGACGGGTTCCAAGGCGTTTACTACCGAATGAAAACAAACGTCTCCAACAGGAAAATAGTATTCCTTCTTACTTTTTACCTCCTACTGATTCTTTCGATTTGAGGTCTTAAAAGTGATTATTCAGTCTCCGGAAGGGGTTAACTCTGCCCCCACTAGCCACGTTTTTGGAACATGTGAGCACGTGCTCTGAAAGATCCAGAGACTCCGTGTCCCGTGGAGAAAACCCACACGGGAGGGACGCCGGTCATGACTATCACATGGTCACGGACGGACAGACCTCTGTCGCTTCTTTGTGTCTTAACCGATGCCCACATAGTTTTTTATATTGTGGCAGGCACAATGGGAGCAGAACACTTATCCTCGAATGTGACATTGGAAAGAAAAATTTAAAAGAAAACCATGGCTAATTTCTAGATCACAAATGACAGGATGCGTAGGACGTGGTAAATTAATCAGAAAAAACTTGCGAGACAAGTTTGTATCCTTAGTTAGCTGGGCGTTTATTTTAACTTCCGTGTTACTTGTCTTTTATATTTTCGAGGATCACATTCCTTCTACATCCTTTGGATTCTGCCGTCTCGCCACGGCTCGCTCGGACGGGACCGCCTGTCACTGAGTGAGTGCCACGTAGCTCTTCCTGACTGTTTAAAGCAAGTTCTACAAGAGCATCTGCACGAAAAGGGCTACAAAGTCACTTGGGGGCCGTGTCACTGCTTTGACAAGGTGACTGTTACGCACCAAAAAGTGTTCTTCTTATACTATCCCCCAAATCTCACTTTAACGCAAAAAGAAATCTGCAGGAAGGAGACAATCTGGAGAAAAACATATTGTTCAATATTAAAGAGGAAGAAAAATAGTTGACCATGGAAATTCTGCGGGGCTTTCGGATCAGAGTAGGGACAGAAGACTGAGATGCGTACAGATTATAATTTCCCTTCCCCTCTCCCCACTCCCCACCCCAACCCCAATTTAACGGGGCTTCTCCTGGCTTCTTTCTCTCAGCTAGGCAGATGAGACAAGTCTACTGAAATAATGAAACACATGCATGGAAAATAACCCAAAAGATGGGAAAGCTGAAAATGCAAGATTGATAAAGTAATTTTAATTTGGTTCTACATATGTTAAGGTAGTTAGGGTGACTTTTGTGAAGGAGTCCAACTGTGTAAAGACAGATGTGCAGAAACTGATTAAGCACACACACACACACACACACACACACACACACCCTCCCAAGGCTTGTGCACGCTCTCGTTCCACTGAGGCGATGCCTTTTGATTTCAGAACACTCTGTGCTGTCGTAGCAACCAGGAGCATCTCAGACAAGGTTCTAAGAAATTGCTTAGCATTCTCCGTGGATGCTAAAGCCACCGCCATCCCTTGGTGTGGGGCATTTATGACACGAAAAACTATGAGTCAGCTTCCAGCAATCTTCTCTTTGGCTCAAGGCGTCTGGGGCGAAGGCGCGAGGCCCGGACGGAGGGCAGGGATCTAGATGCCAGGAGCCAACGCTCAGTCCCTAGCTTCCGAAGTGTCAGTCTCTCCCCTTGTGTGGGACCAGGATTTGTTCTTTCTCTTCAGTCCACCCTTACTGTTGCTAATGTTCAAAAGCATCACAGACAAAATGAAGGCCCCCGCTGCTGCATTGATCTCCGCCACAGGCTGGGGCCTGAGATGCCCAGACTGCACGCGCTAGAGCTAACGTGGCCTGGGCTCCCGCTGCTCTGCCCCCAGCACAGTCTGGGGCCGGGGACGCGGCTCGTGGGCCACCTGGTGTCCAGGGACCCGGCTGAGGGATCAATGTGGCGCGGGCGCAGCGGGGGACAGGCTCCTCTGGAATCACGTGACCCAATAAAGGCAAAAACCAGACAGCTGCTCTAAGTGAGGGTTTTCTAGGCACATTTGGGATTTCCCTGTAGGGTCTTTAAGACACAAGGGTCCGTAAGCAGCGTCGCCCCCTTCAAGGTCAGAAGGCAGAGGAGGCCGGGAGGCGATGGAAGGAAGCCTTCCTCATAATTATCACTGTGCTCCTTTCAAAAGATGGGGGATTTGAGACTCACTAGCAAACAGGTACTGGTCGCACGGCCCCTGTGTTCTTCAAGGGAGCGATGTGCTTAGAAAGACGCAGGGGCAATTTCTAGCATATTTTGGGATTCCCGGCAGCCCCCCTAGATGCAGTTTTTTACACAAATCTCCCCAGTGATTGTCACCAAGGCCTGGCATCCCCAGCAGTTCAGGCTGGTCGTCCGCTTTCGTTTGAAATCATTTCTTTCTCCTTAAGACAAGGGACCAGACATCCCCTCTGAGAATCCCTATGAAAGCCCCCCAGGTAATCCCAATGTTTTGAGGACCTCGGGGCTCCAGAGAGGGGAAGTGATTGGCCCCGCCGAGCGGAAGCCTCGAGCTGGGACCCTGGTTTGGTGCCGTTTTCAGGAATTGTCGTTCTCCGTGGTTTCTCTCATCTATAAACAGTAGAGTGTGCCAGGCTCTAAGGAAATTACTACATACATTAATCGCCATATACTAGCACAATGATGTACAAAGCATTGGAATTCAACAGTGAATAAAGCGAGATTCTCCTTACTCCCAGGTGTCAAAGGATGTGACTGCTAACACTGTCCTTTGGAAAGCAAAAGGTGGTTTGTCACACGTTCACCAGCCCGCGCACTTCTAGCAATCTGTGTTTCTGACAAGTAAGAGTGTGATGACAGGGGGCGTTTAGCGGGGTTCAAAGACATCCAGCTGCCTATGTGATTATTCCTACGTGTTCCCTCTGCTCAAAGCAAGTTACGTCTGATGAGCAAGTTCTGACCCAAGGTGGCCCTACCTTGGGTAAGTGCATCTCCTAAGCGTGGGTTTGCTGGTCACAGGCTGGATGCTTGGCTTTACCAACAACAGCTGAACAGTCTCCCCCAGTGGCCGTGACCCCCAGCACACACAGGGCTCCCGTTGTCCCACCGGGTCTGAGGCCACTCCCGTTACCATGACAAACTACCAGACTGGCAACTGAGACAATGGACTTATTTTCCCACAGTTCTGGAGGCTGGGCGTCCAAGGTCAAGGTGTCCATGGGTGTGTCCACCTGAGGGATCTCTCCTTGGCTTGCAGATGCCGGTCTCCTCGCTGGTCAACCTCTGTGTGTGAATGTCCCTGGTGTCTCTGAGTGTGCAGATGTCCCCTTCTTAGAACACTAGCCCCATGCGTGAGGGCCACCCTAATGACCTCATTTTAACTTAGTCACCTCTTTAGAGGTGTCACCTCCAAATACAGTCACATTCTGAAGTCCTGGGGTTAAGACTTCAACACAGGAATATATGAAACACAGTTCAGCCCGTAACACACATCCTCAGCAAACTCTGTTATATCGCGTTTTTCCCCATCCTAGCACTGACTGTATTCCACAGGCTTATTGGACATTCTCAGATCTCCTTCTCTGATGGACTTTTATTGCTCGTTTTGAAAAATTAGGTTGTTTTTCCCCTATTTCTGATTGAGTAGCTTTACATATCCTCAATAAAAGTATACTCAGTGAAATGCATGTTTTTCAATATTTTCCCCAATCTGTGGTTTGTTTATTCATTTTCCTTAGGAGTGTCTTTTCATTAAATTGAATTTTTCCCTTTATAATTGGTGCTTGCTTGTTCCTGCATAAGAAATATTTATCCTCCTCAAGTTCATGAAAATCTATGGGTCTATGTCTTGTGTTTAGACCCATCACAAATTAATTCAGGTGGAGTTTTGGGTTTTTTCTTTGAAGATTCATGTCAGCTGCAAGTAATAAGGTTTTATTCTTTCCTTTCCAATCCATATGTCTTTTCTTGCCTGTTTCTCTGGGTGAACTGTCAGGTTCAATGTCAAATAGAAGTGGTAAGAGATGTCCTTGCTTTCCTGACCTCTTTGGAGAAACTTGACAAAAAACATTAAATGAAGAAAAATTACAGACCAGTATCTCTTATGACAATAGATGCCAACATCTTAAACAAAATACCAGGAAATACAATGTGAAATATATGAAAAGATAATGTGCCACAACAAAAGAAGATATTTACAAGAAGGCAAGGTTTATTTAAATTTTAAATAAAGCAAATCATTCCATTGAAAGGATAAAGAAGAAAATGCATACGGTAGTCTCATCAGATGCCCAAAATTGTTTTATAAATTCTGCACCTGTTCATGATAAACACTCAGAAAACCAGGAATAGAAAAATGCTTTCCTAAACCAGTAAACGTTATGTACAAAATACCTACTGCTACAATCATAGTGGTGAAGTATCTAGAACTTTCATCCTGCAGTCCAGAATCCTCCAAAGCCCACTGCAATACCCACCATTCCCTTTTACTTGCGACATCATATTCAGTGTCCTAGCAAGTGTCAGGGGAAGGGGAAGAAAGCAAAAGATATTGACATTGGAAAAGAAGAAATAAAACCATCTTTTCCCTCAAGTACCATAATTGTGTACCTAGAAAACACAGAAAAACTGGGGCGCCTGGGTGGCTCGGTTGGTTAAGTGTCCAAGTTCCACTCAGGTCATGATCTCACAGTTCGTCAGTTTGAGCCCTGTGTTGGGCTCGCTGGTGTCAGTGCAGAGCTCGCTTCAGATCTTCTGTTCCTCTCCTTTTATGTCCCTCCCCTACTCCCTTTCTCTGTCTCAAAAGTAATTAAAACATTAAAAAAATGTAAAAAAAATACGAAGAAACCAACAAACTCACGTAGAAATGGTAAGTAAAATAAAAAAGCTTTCTGAATACAAGGTCAACATATGAAATTCAATTATATTTCTATAACGCTAGCAACATCCAAGTAGAAAAGGAGATTTAAAAACAATATTATGTAAAATGTTAATTTTTTAAAAAAGTAAGATGCTTAAAATAAATCTAACAAAAGTTGTGAAAAACACGTACACTGAGAAATTTGAAACATTCCTGAGAGAAATTAAAGAAGGCCGAGTAAATAGAAGACGTTCCCTGTTCGTGGACTCTAATACGCAATATTTTGGAGATGTCAGTGTTTCGCAAATTCGACTGTACGTTAAACGCAGTTCGAACCAATGTTCCAAGACGTTTTTGTAAAAAACTGGCAACGTGATGGTAAATGTGTGGTCAAATGAGCCAACACAGGATCACTTGGAATTCTTGAAGGGATATCGAAATAGAAGAAAACATTTCAATGTCGAAAAAGAGAACCGAAATATGAGCCGTTACTCCACCAGGTAGCGTAAAATCATGGACTTTATGGCAGGAGTACTATGCTGACCTTCAAGACAAGACGGGCCCGTGACATTGGGCTGGTGTCTGCAGCAGATGCACGCGCGTGGGGCTCTGCGTGATGGACACCTGGCTGTGTGGTCCGGGGAGGATCTCTGACGATCATCGGCTCTGGGGGAGCTGGGTGGTCACGAGGGGGACCACCAGCACCCCCCCCCCCCGACGCACACACACCAGATAATTTGACAATGGCAAATCTAAATGTGAAAGCCAGCAAGACTGTACTGGGGGTAAACCCGACCTAAACGTAAAGACTGAAGTCAGAGGGCAAAAACGCCACCCTCGTGTGAGTATTTTCTGACATTTCACCCAAATTGTCCTCGACTGCCTCTACGCCTTCCATTCACATTTCCCGCAGTACAGTTTGACTTAGGTTTATTACTGTATTTGCTTTTCTCTCAGTGCCACCCAGGTTTGTGTTTCTTTGCTTCATTTTTCCTGTCCCTTCGGAATAAGTGAAGATTTGTAGTAGTCTGTTTTAATTCTTTTTTTTTTTAATTTTTTTTCAACGTTTTTTATTTATTTTTGGGACAGAGAGAGACAGAGCATGAACGGGGGAGGGGCAGAGAGAGAGGGAGACACAGAATCGGAAACAGGCTCCAGGCTCCGAGCCGTCAGCCCGGAGCCCGACGCGGGGCTCGAACTCACGGACCGCGAGATCGTGACCCGGCTGAAGTCGGACGCTTAACCGACTGCGCCACCCAGGCGCCCCCATTTTAATTCTTATTCTGGGTTCTTCAATCTATGTCTTGATGTTCCTTTCCTACCTATTTGTCTATAGGTTACAGTATATGTCTCTTACTTCTCATTATCTGTCTAGAGTTATAATTGTACCACTTTACAGAGAATGTGAACTGTTGTTTCAGGATCATGTGACAATGAAATTAAGAGAATAAAAGGAAAACACTCCTCTACTTGCAGTTCTCAGGCCCCTGCTTCTTCCTGTGGATCTGCCACTGTTTCCTTCCACTGGAAGAACTTCCGTGAGCTTTTTCATGAAGACAGGTGTGCTGGCCACCTGAAAAAAATCATTTTTTAGAAGTGTTTATTTATTTTTGAGAGAGAGAGAGAGAGAGAGAGCATGAGCAGGGGAGGGACAGAGAGAGAGGGCGAGAGAAAATCCCAAGCAGACTGCACCCTGTCAGTGCAGAGCCCGACACGGGGCTCAAACCCATGAACTGTGAGATCATGACCCGAGCCAAAATCCTGAGTCAGATGCTTAACTGACTGAGCCACCGAGGCACTCCCAAAACTCATTTTTTGAAGAAGATTTTCACTGGATGTAGAATTCTGTTTTCCTTTTATTTATTTTTTTTCTGATGGGAAATCAGTTTCCTTTTGTATTATACTTTGCTTTTCAGTGTATTTTTCTGTTTTTCAGTAGTTTGAAGATGATATGTCGAGGTGGAGGCTTTGTTTTTGTTTTTGCATTTGTATTGATTGAGTTTGATTGATTTTCTGGATCAGTGGGTTGATTTCCTTCATCAGTGTTAAAAACAGTGATCACCACTCTCTTTTTACATATTTCTTCTGCCTTATTCGCACCTCTCCTCCCGGGTCTCCAATTAGACCTGTGTTCAGGCGATATTGGCTCACAAAGTACAGGATTTCAGCCCTGCTCTTACCGTCACTGTTTTTCCTATCATTACCTTGATGATGATGTTTCTTCTTTGTGTTTTGGTCTGGATAATTTGTAATGTTCTGTCTTCTAAATTTACTGATCATACTTAATGTTTATTAATTTATTTTGAGAGAGAGGGCATGCATGAGCACGAGCAGGAGAGGGGCAGAGAGAGAGAGGGAGAGAGAGGGAGGGAGAGGGAGAGAGCGTCCTAAGCTGGGTCTGAGCTGTCAGCACAGAGCCCAACTCGGGGCTCAGACTCATCAACCGTAAGATCATGACCTGAGCCGAAATCAGGAGTCAGATGCTTAACTGACTGAGCCACGCAGGCGCCCCTAAATTTATTTTTAAAATATAGTTTTAATCCCCCCGGTGAACTTCCTCATCTCACACTTTGTCCACGGCCTCCGCTCTTTCGTAGTGTTTCAAGCCCGTACCTTAGGATGCTGTCTTGGGATTTCTCTGTCTTCTCCTATTGACTGTTTCCTCTCCTGACCATGGGTAACATTTTCTTGCTTCTACATTTGCCTTTTAATTTTTCAAGGTGTGCCCGCATTGTCTATAAAGCGACAGTAGAGATTATGATAAGATATGTTTACCCAGAAAGCAGTATGCCTTTCCCTGGGAGGCTGGTGCCGTGGGGCACGCGTGTGCCCAACCTGCCGTTGAAATCACTAATTGTCTTTGTTGCAGCTTCAGTTAGATTTTGGTCAACGCTGGCTTCCGAAGTCTGGAAGGAAGGATCAAGAATTTATCCACCTTGAGATCTAAGCGCTGCAAGATCTCAGACCTCGTCTGATCCTTGCAGTCTGATTGCTGTCCTGAATCCCAGCAGCTTTTGTCTAACGTTGTGCGGTTCGATGGCAGAGTTTCAGGTTGCTGGGGAGCCTTTCTGCACCCGGGGTGATCTCTCTGTGCAGCACACTTCTAATTTTGCAAAGCAGTTAGTTCAGGGGCACCAGGATTTTAAGCTTTCCTGCCAGCCTATCTATGGCCAATAAAAGTCCTTCGTAATGTCACTAGCTTCTCTTTATTCCCTAAACAGGGTGGGTTCTCCTTCCTCCTGTCGCTCTCCAAGAAGGGAAGGAAGATGTGGCTATTTTCTGGCTGAGAAAGAACTAATTAATTCCTAGCTTAAAACCTATGTGGTTTTCTAGCATCTTTAGTTCTTTGATGGGTGTTGAAAACGATGGTTTTGTAGATTATCCAAATTATTCTCATGGTTTGAGTGGAAGCAGCTGCCCGTTATCTTTCTAGATCCTAACTGAAAACAGAAGTCCAGGGTGCTTTCTTTTAAATATATTGTTAGAACAGGGTCTTGTATAAAAGTACGTGACCGTGAAATGTAGCATCCAAACAGGAACGCCTTTCAGAGTTTGGAAATGATAAAAGCAACTAAAATTATGTAACTAAAGTGTTTATTTATTGATTGACTATTTGGTTTAATTTTACTGATAAATCTATAAAATAAATCCATGCAAAACCATTGTAAAACTGAAATTATTTCTGAAACATAAATGGCACGTGTCTGGATAAGCTACAGCAAGCTGTTTATAATTCTCGTTCGGTGTGAGCCCGTCACACATTAAATCAGCGTCAGCAGTATAATTATATATTTTTGGTACGTGTCCATGATGTAATCAATGTCTGAGGCATACATGTCTATGCCAAAGTCTTCATAATATTCCGATGTTAAAAAAAAAATCTCACTGCTTTAAATTTTTCATATAATGGCTTTTAATTATTATTCAGAAGTTGAATTTTGTGGTTAAATAACTTTGAAATTATTAACTTCCTCAGTGGAATCTTCCACAAACTATTTTTTTTAAGAAAAGAATCTCCTTCACAAATGCTGGGATACATGGTAAGCTTTGCTAAATAGAAGATATTTTCAGTTCTATTATTTTGTACTGAAACGGGAACAGATTGCAGCCTCTGTATTTTCTCAGTTACGCTCTTTTCCCCTTTATTCGGGGGGAAAAAAACCCCAAACTAATAAATATAACAAATATAATAAAACCTCTGAAACCAAGGTACTGTATTTATGATTCCTTTGTACATTTTTCCAAATTCAGATAATATAAGATTGTAGGTCCATTTCATTCTTGCTGCATTCACGAAACAAATGAATCTAATTAGTAATAGAATGTCCTTTGGGAAGTATTTATAGTAAATTGAGATATTCTAAACACAATTATTTAATTTCAAAATTAGACCTTGCATATTCTTCGAGTTTTTGGAATTGAATTTGTTTGGTTTCTGGCTTGCTTTTCCTATGTCTCCTTTGTGCAATTTTTTTGTCTTGTTTTTGAAAGGGGTAAGGTGTGGGCAGGCCAAAATGCGAGTCACTAAAGCTCCAAAAGCAGTGGTTTTCTGGCAAAGGTTTTATCAAAGGGTTTGGTTAAGGATCTAAATAAGTGTGCACTAAATATAATAAAACTGTACAGGATTCATTTATAAAATAATCATTTTCATCATAGGACACTTGGGTTGGTACCCAAAAGAGTCCTTTAATGCTCAGACAAGTGTCCTGTCTGATTGAGGACCGGTAGCGAAGACAGAAAGTGCCTAGTGCGGGCTGAAATATCTTTTACATTCGGCATTGGTTTCGTCACCAACGTTTCATAGCTCAGTCTTTTTGTGTAAGATAAAACAGTATTAAATTCCTGCAAACACAGCCTCCATTCCCTTGGTAGGCTACTGTCCCTTCCCGGGTGCCATTGTGAATGATCCACGACAACCGGTTCTGAATACTTTGGCTCTTAGGGGTTTTTTGTTAGTTAAAGAATATTATTCTTATCATGCTGCTGTTCCACCCAAACCAGCATTTTATTATCACACCAAAACAAAGAGTTTTACGTTAAATCTTAACATTTTAGTCTAAATTTATAGCATTTGCAAAAACCTCACAAATTTCACTTTCAACAGGACCAAAGTGGGTAAGAACATTGAGCCATGACTGAACATAACAACTTTTCCACCTTCGAACGACACTGGCGAGGCCCCGGCTGGCTCTGACTTGGCGAATTTTTGCTCGTGAGCCAGCGGCTTTTGCTTTGCCTCTTTACATCTGCGCAAGACCGCTTGGAAGGAGCACATTCGGTGTCACTTTGCTCCCGGGACGAGGTTACGCTTCACGGAACGGTCCGGAAAGATCCCCCTGCAGCTGTGGGGGAAAATCCTCATCTTCAGGACCAGTCTTCTGAGGACGCTGATGGCTCAAGTCGGCAAAGACCCTCTCGGTACATCTGTACCCTCAGCCGCACGGACAAGACGTGCTCGTGGCCTGTTTCAGAGTGGACACGACGTGGTCCTGTGCAAAGGGGTTCGGGCCACGCTCCCTCGTGGCTCTAGGACAGGAGTGGTTGGGCGGGTGCTGAGGGTAGTTCAGGGGCCCTGCTCTGGTGGGGGTGGGGGGGATGGTGCTGGCCAATCAGGTGGAATCCGGGCCATGGGGGTGGGGACTAAATGCCAGAGCTGCGACAAAACCACATTACCCATTGCCAGCCATTTTCAAACAGTAACCTGGGGTCTCCTCGTTGGTTCCATCACTTTTACTGCGGGGTGCAGACACCACGCTGGCTTTTTTTGTCTCCAAAAATTTCAGAACTTTCACCCTCCGGGGATGGTCCCGATGCAGTTTCTGGTGATGTGGAACAAATTCTGATTTCTCTCTTCTTTGACACCTTCACTGGGGACAAGGCACCATTATATTCTCTCCTCCCTGAATGTGGACTTTGAAGATGGCGGGTGGGGGAGTCGTTTCCTTCCCTGACGTAGGAGGCCCCGCAAGAGAGGCTGTGAGACAACTGGGTCTCGCGAGGCAGCCACGAGCCCCTCGGATCTGGAGGGAAAGGCCAGCCCAGGCCCGGGTGGGGGGTGCTGGGGCCTCTGGGTCTTAGTGGTCAGGCACCTGCTCGCCCCAAGCGCCCCCCTCGCTTCTTACCCCAGGCTTGCCCCCCGTTCTTGCCAGTAGATGCCACTGGACCTCCCGGAGGGCGATCCTGACACGTTTCTTGTGGCAGTCCCAAATAAAATGAAGCTTTGTTATCACTGCCCACTCAGCTCCTCCCTCCAGGGCAGCCCTCGGACTGGCTAAGAGAGCAGACCCGGGAGCCAATCAGGCTGATCCAGCCCTGCCCGCCAGGCTCTGCTGGGGCCTCTACTGGGGAGGCCACTCCAAACTCTCGGGGACCCAGTGACGTAAGCTCAGGTCGATGATGGTGACTGGCACACAGTCAGCTCTCGGCGGCTCTGGGCTGGGATAGCATTTGATCGTCGGGTTTCGAGGTGGAGAGATGAACAGTGAATCATCTGTACTGAGAGGAGCCCCGAAGCCATCTGGTCCCATCTGGGCCCGTCTGGGCCCGTCTGAGCCCCAGGTAAGAGGCCGAGGGCTCTGGATGCCAGGAACAGCATGAAGTCTGAGCTCCAAGCACTGGCTCAGCCTGAAGTCTCTGGACTGCAAGTTCCCAGAAGCCCCTTCTCCTGCCCGTCACCGTCAGGAGGGGAGAGGGGGCAGGTGACTTCAAGCGGGCACTGCCGGCTCCGAAGGGCGGCCGAGGCCGTGGGGCTGGCCGGCTCCCGCAGGCTGCAGAAGTGACCTGTCCGCGGTCTGCTGTGTCCAGGAGCATTCAAAGTCTCCGTCTTCCGTGTTCCCCCCCATCAGCCCTAATAGGCCCCCGGGACAGGCTGTGCGGGCTGTGTGCTCGTCCTCCCTCACCCTCCTGGAGCCCTGGAAAGCACTGGCTTGCTGTCGCGTCCCCGGCCGGGGCTGCGGGTGACAAGCCTGTCCCCATACGGCTCGTCCCGAAGCTGAACCCACCTTCTGTGGCAAAAACAAAATTAGCTCTCTCCATTCTTTTAAGATATGTGTGTTAATTAATTAGATTAAGATTAATGCAAAGATTATGGCATTAGAGTGACTATGGAATTAGGGCAAAGGGTATTTAGCACAGGTTGAAACCATCTTGGCTGAGTCTGGGGTAAAGCAAAATCAATCTGGTTTACTGGGCGGATCGACTCGGGAAAATATTAGTTATTTCAAGCCTAAGCCAACAAACATCCTTAACCAACCGAAACAACGCCATGATCTCATTTTTATTAATGTCTATATTTAAGATAGAGTTAATTTTTATCGTCGTATTTATAATTCCAGTTTTAGCTTAAATAAAGTTTTATGGTGGAATTAATAAAGTGATTGCTCTATCACTCCTTCCTCTGTCTAGAATCGGTCATTCCATCGTGAAAATGGTGAATAATTGTGGATTATTTCATATCTTCCCACTCTGCTCGACAAATAATGAGTAATTTAAATTGTTCACTCACATCCTCTTTTCACCTAGATCTGAGATCTTCCCTGATTGCTTGGAGAGAAATCTTAAATCCGACGCCATCATCTGTCATTTCTACAGCTGTGGGATCCCTAAGTGTCATCCTTAATAATCAGCTCCAACCTGACACCTGATAGTCTCATACCAACACCGCTCAGGAAATGAAGTCTTAGGAAGAGACAGATAGCGGGTGATGTTGATAGACATATTTTACTTGGGTTTTTCCCTGGAAGTTTTGATTAGCTGTCAATTATTTCCCTAAGGTAATATGTTATCTGCCTCTTTATCATTTCTAAAAATTTAATCGGCTCATAAGCACATCACCAGATCCTGAGGAAATTGTTTTATTAAAAAAAAAACACACACACACACACACACAAGAAAACCTTGCAGGTAGTAATATTATTTGAAGGACGCTCTAAATTCTTTACTAATTAATTAATCTTAATTTCACCATTTCCTTCACAAGTCATTAGAGAATCATCTGGAAATATGATGAGTCCTGGAATCTTATCGCTGGGCCTCTGCTACCACCAGAGACTCATAAACACATCGGCACCTTCATAGTTCACCTCCAGACATTTCATGGATTCAAAACCAATCTTTTAAACTTTGTGGGCTTTAAAAAGTTTTCCAAATTATTAGACCTTTCACAGATTTCATGCTATGTTTCGAAACGGAAGCAGTTATTTGAAATGACATAAATTCCATCTTTGTGATTGTTTGGGCCGTAGCAGAGATAGATGACAGACACTTGACTTACTCAGTTGCCAAGACAATTTGTATTTGTGAGGGTGATTTCCGCTTTATGGACTTTAGCTTTTGATTTAGGGAATTTAACAGCCTCTCATTTTTTCGGGTTGAATGGGTGTGGAGACTGCCGTGTGGATTGTAACATCACGGAGAGAAAGGAGAAGGGGTGCGTGTTGCCTGCACACGATGGTTTGTCTTGTGTCCCACTGACGTAAACTGTGCTCCTCACAGCTAGCACATGAAGTGCTTCTCACCACAAACCTACCTGTCCTGCTCAGGAGAAGACATCAGCTTTGTCCCCGTGGAAGAAGATGTTTGGGCCTGTCCTTTAATACACTTAATATCTCTGTGTGAATAAAAACGAAAACAACAACGAAACAAAAAAAAACCCCACAACGTATCCAATCCCTTTTTCTTTAAGTAAGCTCTACCCCCACTGTGGGGCTCGAACTCATAACCCCAAGATCTAGAGTCACACGCTCCGCCGACTGAGCCAGCTGGGCACCCCTCTTTTCCATTTTTGTAGGTGAAGAAAGTGTGGAATGGACTGTAGATGCCAGCTGGTTCAGCCCTTGTCTGATAAATGAAGTGGGTCTTCCAAGGAGATGTGACCGCTCGGGGACCACGTGGCTAACAGGACAGAGCCGCGGCCAAAGCCATCGCACCTTACCAGGTCACAGTTTATTAAAAAGCATACTAACACCATATTAACTCAGAGCAGAAGCATACTCACTAACTTGAAATTAAAAACGAAGGCCTTCATGCCGAGATTTGACCTAAGTTATTCTGGCGAGTTCTGAGAGAGTCTTAAGGTGACATCATCGGTGGGGAGTGGAAAGGACCCTCTGAGCTTTCTTTGCTCATGCACTGTCACAAACGTGTTTCCTTTACCAACCAGACGCGTCCTTCAAAAAGCGAATCTCAAGCTACGTTTAATTAGAAAAGCCCTCTTAACTGACTTACATGGAAAAAACACAGAGACCTTTCCGTCACGTTATTTCTTTCAAGACTATGGCACACGGAGTCTTTCATTATCTTCTCCATCTTGTGTGTGAATTTGGGGGTCAGGTTTATTCAGGGAATTACCAAAGGTCACCCAGTACAGCTGAGAATCAAATCCACGTGTCGGACTGAAAATCTTGCCGTCTTCCCACCATGCTGCCTCCTGTGAAGACGCCTGCGGGGCTGTAGAGGGAGACCTGGGTCGTGACGGTCTTGGGCCCCATGTCCTGTTCACAGTGACTCAGTGTCCTCTGTGTGGGGTCACATGCATGCACTGTTTTCCCTTTTCTGCTACACAAGCTTGCCTTCCCCTTCCCCCATGGTCCAACCCGTGCCTTGTGTCCTGCTTTCTGAAGGTTGTCCTGAAACTACTGAAGGTCATCTCCATTTAGGTGTGTGCAGAGATGGTTGTTTTAATGTCATTGTCACATACGTAGAAAGTTCCCTATAAATATTTCGCATTGACAGGGGAAAAATAGTGACATGTAAAGGACTCGATTATAATGTCCACCAAAAGGCCGTGAACTTGAAATTCACAAGTGACACGTTTGGGCAGGTGACTGAGCGTGTCTGTGGTCGTCCAAGGACTTTCTAGGAAGCCCTCACTCAGCAAGCTCTATCACATCACGACTTAGGGACATGCAGAATGGCGGGGAGGGGGGGATACCCTTGGATGGAGAATACTCCCAGCCCTAAAATGATCCACCCTGAAAACTACACCTGGAACGGAAAATAAATATCCAAGCACATTTGAGTCTGGGTGTATGAGACGGTGGGCGTTCACTTAGATGGCCTGCAGGTGGAATCTCGTTATTTGATTTAAGAAATCTGAGCACGTTAAGGCAGTGAGATACTTTGGAGTTTCCTTTTCTGTTTGAGCCATTGGACCATTCATGAGTGATTCCCACTTGTTTGCAGAGTGCTGGCCATGACCGCTGACCGCCAAAGAGAGATCTTCCGCTCTTTTTTGGGGTGCTGTGCTTGTAACTCTACGCCTCTCTGACTATGTTCTACAGTCACATTGCACCCGTCATACAACACATTATTTTTGCCAAATGATGCATACAGTTTCTCTCTTGTGATAGCCTGCTACTGATTAAGTACCCAGTGATGTAACTGGTCTGCCAATCGTGGCTAAACCCGGGAAAAATAACAAGATTTGGGCAAATTGTGGTGAGGACCCCGTGCATAGGCACATTTGCTTAAATGTTTCTGTTCTATATTTGCCCCGAGTTAGCAAGCATGTCGGGACGTGACCTTTTCAAATTATGATTTGTAAAGGAAAGCTTTCTAGTTTCGTTAGAAAGTATACAAAGAAGAAGAAAGAGAGGTAGAAGGAGGAGGAGGAGGAGGAGCAAATAAATACTTTCTAGGTCTCCGTATGTCAACTGAGGTGAAGAACTTGGATGCCGGAGCACTTCAGGCTAAAAGTGAATTTCCCACAAAATGTGGGGACTCTGAGGCAAAGAGATCATTCTGGATAATTTGCCCACTTCTTCGCCAAACAGAGTGACTCCCCGTTTCGTTCCGGCGTGAACGCATCCAGGTGGTGCGGTAGCCTAAAGTGACTCGCCCACGTGTCCCGAGGGCTGCACGGGACGGTCCTGACCCCCCTCCCCTGCCAGGAGGAGGGCATTGTCTCGCTCCCATGTCATGGGTGAGCTCACCGGGCCCGGGACGAAGGGCAGATCAGCCGAGCCTTCCAGGTTCTCTCGCTTACCGTGCCGCAGCCTCCTTAATCTGCTTGGACGGATTCCACTTGCCTTATGAAGAGTCGGAACACCAAGAAGCTGTGTTCCTTTAAGCGAGTTACACAGAAACCGTCCCCAGCAGCGTCGCTGCCGTGACAGACAGTACCTTGGAGTCCTCTCTCCAGAAGAGCCCCCTTGAAGTATGAGGCGCAGAGAGAGGCGACGCCTGGTTCTGTGCGTTCTCGCGCACCACAGCAATAATCACAACGACGGGGAGGCGATGTGGAAATATGCAGCCCTCGGAAATGGATTAAACGCACATACATTTTGTAATGAGTGACTGTAATGAAAGCCAAATGAATTATAATAAAATATGGAGTTTTAAAACAGGAAACTACGGCATGCGTAATGTTGCCGGAGACGTTTAACAGTCTCTCACTGCATGCTGTTGTCAAAGTAAATAACTACCCAAGACAAACTTACAAAGTGGTTTTAACTCCTAATGTGGTGTAGAGACTTAGTCATTTAATTTGTTAATTAGTATTATGCCAGAAACGATCTATTCAATATGAAGCAAATATGTTTACAATCTTATCTGCCATCTGTTTAATCGATGGGAGAATACTTAGAGCTGGATTCTCAAAGAGGGTTGTTGAAAATTTGTTCCACAATTAGTGGAGCAGATTTTTTAATTCTGGAGGAATTTTGCACGTGCGGGGGCACCTCCAGTAAGTGCTAGCACATCACGCACGGCTCCTCGCCATTAGCGACTGTCTGTGATGGGCTTCGGCAGATGCGCACCGCGGTTACGGAGGGGACGGAATTTTTGAAAAGACACCTATGGAGGCTTTGATGGATCTGTGCGCGTGTGACACCAGCTCCTGAAAAGTGGAACTGGTCTGGCCCCGAACAATTGCCCCAGGTGTAGTTTGCACACGCAAGGAGGCTCTCAGATCGCCCGCGACCCGCGCCGTTTCCGTCAGCAGCAATGTTTCAAGATTCCGTACGAGAAATCTTCGCTGTGCCAACCGATTCTCCAGGTGCTTCCTTTAGCACTGCTGCTTAGGAGCAGGTTTTAAATCATGACTCGGAAGGGACGTGAAAATGAAATTAGAGAGAATCGGGTGTCTCAGTAGAAGTACCACTTGTCTAAACCTGGACCGAGGGCAGGCGACACCAGCAGGACGCCCAGATGCAAGCCGAGGAGCCCGACCAGAGTCTGTCCTCCCGTCTCCCTGCCGGAAAGCTGGCGGCGCTGGATTCGTGTGAACGCTGTGACATTCCAGGACGGCGCCTCTGACTCTCCCGTCAAAGACGTTCCAGGCTTTAGAATCATCGCTTTTTTTCATAGCGCCATTCATCAGCCGAGCACATCTTCAGGAATTTTGCTAAATACACCACGCACCATTTGTGAGCACCAGGGCTCACATGCATCATATTGTCAATCACTCAGGTGCCAGGAATGCTTTGTGTTTGCCAGTTCTATAAATTACACGTATGCTACTTTAACTCCTGTTAACAAAGCAAAATTTCAAAGAAAATCCCTGTATGACATTTGCGCAGAATTAACCTTCCTCCTTGTTGTTATTTATGGTTCAGCTAAAACCAGGTAACCAGGTCCCTATTTTTGGCTCATCTATTAATCTCAAAGCAAAATGCGATATCTGTTTTAAAAGCTCACCTTCGTGTGGCTTTTGTGTATGTGTGTGTGTGTGTGTGCGCGCGCCTCTGGAATTCTCTAAAGATGTTGAAGTCCTTGCAAAAAGGAGAACAAAGATTATCTGAAAACAAAACAAAACAAAACAAAACACTGACGATGGCCAGGCAAACTAATTCGTTATTTTGTTCAATGGCACTTTATTCCACCGCTTTGCTTTTCTCACTTTTCCCCCAGACCTCCCCCTCCCCCCACCCCCCAGCCAAGAGGTTTAGTGCTTATGGTACAAACGGTTAGTAGGGCGTAGAAACCTAAGGATGATTTATGTCGTGAGGGACTGTTCCAGCATTTAAATCACTTTCCCTCCCCAACTTTTTGTGGCTTATTGTGCACAACTGACCTTATGAGCTCTGGCCCGTGGGGGAACACACTTCCTGGGACTCTGAAATGTCTGTGGATCCACAGCATCCTGGCTGGTAACGCTTTTCCCACTACGTTATTCCATAACGTGCTTGGAGGACATCCCCAGGCCACAGAAGATCTCCCTACGTTTGGGAAGAATAATGTGACGACCTGTAGTTGTCTCCCTAAATACGTTTCCGTACATCTTGAATCGCTCTGTGAGGACGACTTAATCCTCCATAGGTTCGATGCAGGAACGGCACACATATGCTTTGCGTAGACACGTAAGGGTATCTTCATATTAAATCCTACAACCAGGGACCCCGTCTCTCTAGTCAGTATGAAGATTTTTGCACAAACACCTCCCCCACCCTGCCCCCCACATCTTCCAAAAAAAAAAAAACAAAAAACACGGGGGCCTTTCTGGCTAACAAGGCTTAGCTGAACAGGCACCTGATTCCCCAGACCTTCTGCACACAATACAGAAAGTCCGGTGGAGACGTTACGGGATCAAACCCATTGTAACATTCTAAAACTCAATTCATCTGTTCCTAATAGTGTTTCAATAGTATCCTAGTAACCTCTTCTGTGAAGCTTCATCTGGTCTGTATTTGCAAACACTATTAAAAAAAGGGCCTTGTATTCAGGGGGAAAAAAGTCTGTGTTAATCTCTTCCGAGAGCTGCTGGGGAGAGGTGCGGGCGCCTCTGTGGGCAAGTGTATTTGCCAACATGCCATATGGGAGTCATGGTTGGGACTTTTTTTTTCCTAGAATAATTAAATGTTGATGGCAGAGTTCAAATGGATCATTAAAATTCAAAAGTGTAAGAAACAGATTTTTTCTTATGTTGCTGAACGCTCCAGAGGGCCGAATAGCTAGCAGAAGTGAGGCAGGCTGCCGTCCTGCGATCAGCATGCGTTGGGAGGGTGCTAATTTGATCATAATATAGTCATCTCTGAAGATTACAGCTATTCAATTAAATATTCTAATTAACCTGAAGTATTAGGCAAATGATACTAATTACAAATATTCTCCTGAGATTCACAGCAATGAAAATCCCACTTGCAACTGATACTTCTAGCCAATGTTTCGTAACACAATGTCCTATATCATAGGCTTTCAGAATATTAAAATGCAGTTAATTTGCCTAAACCTCATTTGTTTAATGGCATTAGCATTTTGTTTGAAATTGTAATAAACGTACATCCCGCTTTCAAGTAAAATTTAAAATGAGTGCACTCTTGGGGTAACTTAAGACTCCTGTTTACAGACCCCGCACTTGACTCAGTAAGCGGAACAGTCTGAGTTCCACTCTCAGCCATTAAACATATTGAAATTGTTTAAAAATGCTAATAATTTGTCTTTTCAAATAAGAAAAAAAAGGATATTTTGCAGTAAAATTTCATGACGTCGCCCATGTGACCGGGCTCCCGCTGCGAAGGCCCCAGCGCTTGAACTTCCTTCCGCTCCCTGGGAGGGCGGCTTGCGCTCCGCGGGGCGGCTGGTGGCTTTGGAGACGCGGGAAGGGCCGCGGTGCCCACAGCTCCCGCCCGTCTGCGCCGCGCTTACCCCCGAGGGCGGTGGCTCCTCTGCGTGCCCGACCTCGGCCTTAGCCCAGGACCCCTGCCCACTATCCACCCTCTGGGCCCCTCCGGTTCCCCCACGGGGCCACCCTTCCCAGGAGCACGTCTCAGACCGGGCTCATCCTGGAGGACACGTGCCCTCTGAGCTTTCGGGGACAGGAGGGCTCCGTGGGTGCCCCGCCTGGTGTCCCCAACCAACTCACAAAGTTGCGTGCGTGCTCCCAGACAAGCCCAGGGGTCTAGGTGTGTGTGCTCCCGGGTCTGACCGTCTTCCTGGTGCCGTCAGATGACTTGGAAGCAAAAGGGGGGCTGGTGTCGTCCTGCGATTTGTGGCCCAAAGGTATAAACAGCGTAAGGGCAGAAGAGTTAGGATCACGTTCTAAGTGGAGACACGCCGTCCATCTGTCCTAGTGTCCTGCCCCGAGACCAGCGTGTACGGATGGGGTTTTGGGGAATGGGGAAGATAAACACTGCACTCCATCGTTGAAACACCCAGCAACAGACACGGGGTTTAGACTAAAAGTAGTCGGACAGAAGGAAGGAGGTGAAGGAGAGGGCCGAGTACGCAGAAACGTGCAGGACCTTACTGGGACCATGTCTGCCCCGTGCCAGCGGGCACTGGGTGCGTTCAGCCTTTACCAGGGGAAGAGCAGACCTGCCTGCCATCTCCACTTGTGCCGGGACTCGATACGGCACAATGGCCTACGGACGTGTCCTCCAGGGAGCGAATATGTCGGGATGATTTACCTTCGTAAACACCGATGTAATAAAGTCACCACGAAATGCATTGATCTCTCAGAAGCAGAGAAAGTGAGGGAGGAGACGTTAATTTATATAAAGTGAACAGAGTCGAATAATAAACACAGGAGGAGCAGATAATGCCCAGTGATGTACACGTTTACCAGAAGAGACCAAACACAGGAAAGGATCCACTTTTCCGAGAGGAGGAATCTCCACCTTTGAGGACACGTGGGATCTTGATTTCGCGTGGAATGAGCTCTGTTGGTGGTCCCCGAGGTCCCATCCCGGGTCGAGAAAAGCAGACGCTTGAGAAGGGGAGTCTGTTTCCAGGATGGTCCGTGCTGATGGTTGAGCTGTGCGTACGTAAGGATGTTCCCATTTCTAGGGGACTCGTGTGTCACCTGCCTGTGCTGCGGGGGCGGGGGGGGGAGGGTCGTTAACATGTTCATAGCTACGTGAACAGAAGAGAACACAGCAGGTCGTTTTGCAAGAGTTCTGGAAAGATCACTTTCATACGTTGGGACGACATGTTTGAGTGGAGGATGATGTTTTCAAGGATGTACAAGAAGTGGTGCAAACACGCTCTAGAAGGTTCTTCTGGAGGACGTAAATGCTTAGCGGTCACAGAGGTTTGGGAAACACTGTATATTATCAGTTGCTTTCTTTCATAGCTGGTTTGTGCAATGGATTAAAGAAGCACAGAAAAGCAACATACAACATTTAAGTAAAATTTGTATTCTTATTATTTTCCTAAAAGGAATATTATCTGGTCATTGTCAAAAGTAGAGGGGCCACAGCGAGTCCGCGGCAGGCTCCGTGTTTCAGTTTTTCTGAACCTGCGTTTCCCTCGGCCTCTCTCACGGCGAGAGCCCCCCCCCACCCCCACCTGCTCTTTGCACTGGCTACTGGAGGGGAGAGGGCAGTTCAAGAGCTAACGCTGAAAAATAATGGAAGAGGAAAGAATAAGCCTAAAATAGACAAATGAAAGAGAGACAGAAATGAAAAAAAAAAAAGAGAAAGAAACTGAAAATCTCCTTCGAAAGGAGGCAAATCCAAGACTGTTATTTGAGGCTTCAACAACCTCTTTAAAGGATGAGTTCCAGTTCTGGAAGGTTTGGGGCTGTCGGTCCTTGTGAGCTTGGGGACGTGGACGATGTGGGGGACCGTGAGCCTGGGGATGTGGACGATGTGGGGGACCGTGAGCCTGGGGGCGTGGACGATGTGGGGGACCGTGAGCCTGGGGACGTGGACGATGTGGGGGACCGTGAGCCTGGGGACGTGGACG